>NW_027276433.1:0-39642 GCF_030028105.1 Mobula birostris | reverse complement strand
CTGTACTCCCGGTCTCACACACCATTGTCAGACTGCAATTCCGGTCACACACACCACTGTCACGCTGCACTCCCGGTCTCACATACCATTGTCAGACTGTACTCTTGGTCTCACACACCACTATCAGACAGCACTCCCGGTCACACACACTCTACTGTCAGACTGCACTCCCGGTCTCACACAGTGCTGTCAGACTGCACTCCCGGTCACACGTACCACTGTCAGACTGTAGTCCCGGTCTCACACACCACAGTCTGACTGCACTCCCAGTGTCACACACCACTGTCAGACTGCACTCCCGGTCACAAACACCACTGTCACGGTGCACTCCCGGTCTCACACACCATTGTCAGACTGTACTCCCGGTCTCACACACCACTGTCAGACTGCACTCCCGGCCTCACACACTGCTGTCAGACTGCACTCCCGGTCAAACACACCACAGTCGGACTGCACTCCCGGTCTCACTCACCACTGTCAGACTGCACTCCCGGTCTCACACACACACCACTGTCAGACTGCTCTCCCGGTCACACACACTTCTGTCAGACTGCACTCCCGGTCACACACACCACAGTGAGACTGCACTCCCTGTCTCACACACCACTGTAAGACTGTACTCCCGGTCTCACACACCACTGTCAGACTGCAATTCCGGTAACACACACCACTGTCAGACTGCACTCCCAGTCACACACACCACTGTCACGCTGCACTCCCGGTCTCACACACCATTGTCAGAATCTACTCTCGTTCTCACACACCACTATCAGACTGCACTCCCGGTCACACACACTCTACTGTCAGACTGCACTCCCGGTCTCACACACTGCTGTCAGACTGCACTCCCGGTCACACGCACCACTGTCAGACTGTAGTCCCGGTCACACACAACATTGTCAGACTGCACACACGGTCACACGCACCACTGTCAGAATGTACTCCCGGTCAAACACACCACAGTCTGACTGCACTCCCAGTCTCACACACCACAGTCAGACTGCACTCCCGGTCACACACACCACTGTCACACTGTACTCCTGGTCTCACACACCACTGTCAGACTGCACTCCAGGTCACACACACCACTGTCGGACTGTAGTCCCGTTCTCACACGCCACTGTCAGACTGCACTCCCGGTCACACACACCACTGTCAGACTGCACTCCCTGTCTCACACATCATTGTCAGACTGTACTCCCGGTCTCACACACCACTGTCTGACTGTACTCGCGGTCTCACATACCACTATCAGACTGCACTCCCGGTCTCACACACACACCACTGTCAGACTGCACTCCCGGTCACACACACAACTGCCAGACTGCACTCCCGGTCTCTAACACGACTGTCAGACTGTACTCTCGGTCTCATACACCACTGATAGACTGCACTCCCGGTCACACACACCACTGTCAGACTGCACTCCTGGTCACACACACCACTGTCAGACTGTAGTCCCGGTCTCACACAACACTGTCAGACTGCACACACGGTCATAACACACCACTGTCAGAATGTACTCCCAGTCAAACACACCACAGTCAGACTGCACTCCCGGTCTCACACACCACTGTCAGACTGCACTCCCGGTCACACACACCACTGTCAGACTGCACTCCCGGACTCACACACCACTGTCAGACTGCACTCCCGGTCACACACACCACTGTCAGACTGCACTCCCGGTCAAACACACCATAGTCAGACTGCATCCCGGTCTCACACACCACTGTCAGACTGCACTCCCGGTCTCAAACACCACTGTCAGACTGCACTCCCGGTCTCACACACCACTGTCAGACTGCACTCCCGGTCTCACACACACCACACTCAGACTGCAATCCCGGTCTCACACACCACTGTCAGACTGTAGTCCCGGACTCACACACCACTGTCAGACTGCACTCCCGGTCACACACACCACTGTCAGACTGCACTCCTGGTCACACACACCACTGTCAGATTGCAGTCCCGGTCTCACACACCACTGTCAGGCTGCACTCCCGGTCACACACACCACTGTCTGACTGCACTCCCGGTCTCGCACACCACTGTCAGACTGTACGCCCGGTCTCACACACACACCACAGTCAGACTGCACTCCCGGTCACCCACACCACTGCTAGAATGCACTCCCGGTCTCTCACACTACTGTCAGACTGTACTCTGGGTCTCATACACCACTATCAGACTGCACCCCCTGTCTCACACACCACTGTCAGACTGCACTCCCGGTCACACACACCACTGTCAGATAGTAGTCCCAGTCTCACACACCACTGTCAGGCTACACTCCCGGTCACACACACCACTGTCTGACTGCACTCCCGGTCTCACACACCACTGTCAGACAGCACTCCCGGTCTCACACACACACCGCTGTCAGACTGCACTCCCGGTCTCACACACACCACACTCAGACTGCACTCCCGGTCACACACACCACTGTCACACAGCACTCCTGGTCTCATACACCACTGTCAGACTGTACTACCGGTCTCAATCAGCACTGTCAGACTGCACTCGCGGTCACACACACTCTAATGACAGACTGCACTCCCGGTCTCACACACCGCTGTCAGACTGCACTCCAGGTTACACACACCACTGTCAGACTGTAGTCCCGGTCTCACACACCTCTGTCAGACTGCACTCCCGGTCACACACATCACAGTCAGACTGCACTCCCTGTCTCACACACCACTGTAAGACTGTACTCTCTGTCTCACACACCACTGTCAGACTGCCATTCCGGTCACACACACCACTGTCAGACTGCACTCAAAGTCACACACACCACTGTTACGCTGCACTCCCAGTCTCACACACCATTGTCAGACTGTACTCTCGGTCTCACAGAACACTATCAGACTGCAGTCCCGGTCACACACACTCTACTGTCAGACTGCACTCCCGGTCTCACACACTGCTGTCAGACTGCACTCCCGGTCACACGCACCACTGTCAGACTGTAGTCCCGGTAACACGCACCACTGTCAGACTGTAGTCCCGGTCTCACACAACATTGTAAGACTGCACACACGGTCTCACACACCACTGTCAGAATGTACTCCCGGTCAAACACACCACAGTCTGACTGCACTCCCGGTCTCACTCACCACTGTCAGACTGCACTCCCGGTCTCACACACACACCTCTGTCAGACTGCACTCCCAGTCACACAGACCACAGTGAGACTGCACTCCCGGTCTCACACACCATTGTCAGACTGTACACTCGGTCTCACACACAACTATCAGACAGCACTCCCGGTCACACACACTTTACTGTCAGACTGCACTCCCGGTCTCACACACTGCTGTCAGACTGCACTCCCGGTAACACGCACCACTGCCAGACTGTAGTCCCGGTCTCACACAACATTGTCAGAATGCACACACGATCACACGCACCACTGTCAGAATGTACTCCCGGTCAAACACACCACAGTCTGACTGCACTCCCAGTTTCACACACCACAGTAAGACTGCACTCCCGGTCACACACACCACTGTCACACTGTAGTCCCGGTCTCACACACCACTGTCAGACTGCACTCCCGGTCACACACACCACTGTCAGACTGCACTCCCTGTCTCACACATCACTGTCAGACTGTACTCCCGGTCTCACACACCACTGTCTGACTGTACTCGCGGTCTCACACACCACTATCAGACTGCACTCCTGGTCTCACACACCACTCTCAGACTGCATTCCTGGTCTCACACACCACTGTCAGACTGCACTCCCGGTCTCACACATACAGCACTGTCAGTCTGCACTCCCGGTCACACACACAACTGCCAGACTGCACTCCCGGTCTCTAACACGACTGTCAGACTGTACTCTCGGTCTCATACACCACTGACAGACTGCACTCCCGGTCACACACACCACTGTCAGACTGCACTTCCGGTCTCACAGACCACTGTGAGACTGCACTCCAAGTCACACACACCCCTGTCAGACTGCACTCCAGGTCACACACACCACTGTCAGACTGCACTCCCGGTCACACACACCACTGTCAGACTGCACTTCCGGTCTCACACACCACTGTCACACTGCATTACTGGTCTCACACACCACTGTCAGACTGCACTCCCGGACTCACACACGCACCACAGTCAGACTCCACTCCCGGTCACCCACACCACTGTCAGACTGCACTCCCGGTCACACACACCACAGTCAGACTGCACTCCCTGTCTCACACACCACTGTAAGACTGTACTCCCGGTCTCACACACCACTGTCAGACTGCAATTCCGGTCACACACACCACTGTCAGACTGCACTCCCAGTCACAAACACCACTGTCACGCTGCACTCCCGGTCTCACACACATTTGTCAGACTGTACTCTCGGTCTCACACACCACTATCAGACTGCACTCCCGGTCTCACACACAGCTGTCAGACTGCACTCCCGGTCACACGCACCACTGTCAGACTGTAGTCCCGGTCTCACACAACATTGTCAGACTGCACACACGATCACTCACACCACTGTCAGAATGTACTCCCGGTCAAACACACCACAGTCTGACTGCACTCCCGGTCTCACTCACCACAGTAAGACTGCACTCCCGGTCACACACACCACTGTCACACTGTACTCCTGGTCTCACACACCACTGTCAGACTGTAGACCCGGTCTCACACACCACTGTCAGACTGCACTCCCGGTCACACAGACCACTGTCAGACTGCACTCCCTGTCTCACACATCACTGTCAGACTGTACTCCCGGTCTCACACAACACAGTCAGACTGCACACACGGTCGTAACACACCACTGTCAGACTGCACTGCCGGTCTCACACACCACTGTCAGACTGCACTTCCGGTCTCACACACCACTGTCAGACTGCACTCCAGGTCACACACACCACTGTCAGACTGCACTCCCGGTCACACACACCACTGTCAGACTGCATTCCTGGTCTCACACACCACTGTCAGACTGCACTCCCGGTCTCACACACCACTGTCAGACTGCATTCCTGGTCTCACACACCACTGTCAGACTTGCCTCCCGGTCTCTCGCACGACTGTCAGACTGTACTCCCGGTCTCACACACCACTGTCAGACTGCACTCCCAATCACCCACACCACTACAAGAATGCACTCCCGGTCTCTCACACGACTGTCAGACTCTACTCCCGGTCTCACACACCTCTGTCAAACTGCACTCCTGGTCACACACACCACTGTCAGACTGCCCTCCCGGTCTCACACACCACTGTCAGACTGCACTCCCAGTCTCACACACCACTGTCAGACTCCACTCCCTGTCACACACACCTCTGTCAGACTGCACTCCCGGTCTCACACACCACTGTCAGACTGTACTCCCGGTCACACACACTACTGTCAGGCTGCACTCCCGGTCTCACACACCATTGTCAGATGGCACTCCCGGTCTCACACACACACCAAAGTCAGACTGCACTCCCGGTCACCCACACCACTGCTAGAATGCACTCCCGGTCTCTCACACGACCGTCAGACTACACTCCCGGTCACACACACCACTGTCAGACTGCACTCCCGGTCTCACACACCACTATCAGACTGCATTCCTGGTCTCACACACCACTGTCAGACGGTACTCCCGGTCTCACACACCACTGTCAGACTGCACTCCCGGTCTCTCGCACGACTGTCAGACTGTACTCCCGGTCTCACACACCACTGTCAGACTGTACGCCCGGTCTCACACACACACCACAGTCAGACTGCACTCCCGGTCACCCACACCACTGCTAGAATGCACTCCCGGTCTCTCACACGACTGTCAGACTGTACTCTGGGTCTCATACACCACTATCAGACAGCACCCCCGGTCTCACACACCACTGTCAGACTGCACTCCCGGTCACACACACCACTGTCAGACAGCACTCCCGGTCTCACACACACACCGCTGTCAGACTGCACTCCCGGTCTCACACACACCACACTCAGACTGCACTCCCGGTCACACACACCACTGTCACACAGCACTCCTGGTCTCATACACCACTGTCAGACTGTACTACCGGTCTCAATCAGCACTGTCAGACTGCACTCGCGGTCACACACACTCTAATGACAGACTGCACTCCCGGTCTCACACACCGCTGTCAGACTGCACTCCAGGTTACACACACCACTGTCAGACTGTAGTCCCGGTCTCACACACCTCTGTCAGACTGCACTCCCGGTCACACACATCACAGTCAGACTGCACTCCCTGTCTCACACACCACTGTAAGACTGTACTCCCTGTCTCACACACCACTGTCAGACTGCCATTCCGGTCACACACACCACTGTCAGACTGCACTCCCAGTCACACACACCACTGTTACGCTGCACTCCCAGTCTCACACACCATTGTCAGACTGTACTCTCGGTCTCACAGAACACTATCAGACTGCAGTCCCGGTCACACACACTCTACTGTCAGACTGCACTCCCGGTCTCACACACTGCTGTCAGACTGCACTCCCGGTCACACGCACCACTGTCAGACTGTAGTCCCGGTCACACGCACCACTGTCAGACTGTAGTCCCGGTCTCACACAACATTGTAAGACTGCACACACGGTCTCACACACCACTGTCAGAATGTACTCCCGGTCAAACACACCACAGTCTGACTGCACTCCCGGTCTCACTCACCACTGTCAGTCTGCACTCCCGGTCTCACACACACACCTCTGTCAGACTGCACTCCCAGTCACACAGACCACAGTGAGACTGCACTCCCGGTCTCACACACCATTGTCAGACTGTACTCTCGGTCTCACACACAACTATCAGACAGCACTCCCGGTCACACACACTTTACTGTCAGACTGCACTCCCGGTCTCACACACTGCTGTCAGACTGCACTCCCGGTAACACGCACCACTGCCAGACTGTAGTCCCGGTCTCACACAACATTGTCAGAATGCACACACGATCACACGCACCACTGTCAGAATGTACTCCCGGTCAAACACACCACAGTCTGACTGCACTCCCAGTTTCACACACCACTGTCAGACTGCACTCCCGGTCACACACACCACTGTCAGATTGCAGTCCCGGTCTCACACACCACTGTCAGGCTGCACTCCCGGTCACACACACCACTGTCTGACTGCACTCCCGGTCTCACACACCACTGTCAGACTGTACGCCTGGTCTCACACACACACCACAGTCAGACTGCACTCCCGGTCACCCACACCACTGCCAGAATGCACTCCCGGTCTCTCACACGACTGTCAGACTGTACTCTGGGTCTCATACACCACTGTCAGTCTGCATTCCCAGTCACACACACAACTGTCAGACTGTACTCCCGGTCTCACACACCACTATCAGACTGCACCCCCGGTCTCACACACCACTGTCAGACTGCACACTCGGTCACACACACCACTGTCAGATAGTAGTCCCAGTCTCACACACCACTGTCAGGCTGCACTCCCGGTCACACACACCACTGTCTGACTGAACTCCCGGTCTCACACACCACTGTCAGACAGCACTCCCGGTCTCACACACACACCGCTGTCAGACTGCACTCCCGGTCTCACACACACCACACTCAGACTGCACTCCCGGTCACACACACCACTGTCACACAGCACTCCTGGTCTCATACACCACTGTCAGACTGTACTACCGGTCTTACACAGCACTGTCAGACTGCACTCGCGGTCACACACACTCTAATGACAGACTGCACTCCCGGTCTCACACACCGCTGTCAGACTGCACTCCAGGTTACACACACCACTGTCAGACTGTAGTCCCGGTCTCACACACCTCTGTCAGACTGCACTCCCGGTCACACACACCACAGTCAGACTGCACTCCCTGTCTCACACACCACTGTAAGACTGTACTCCCTGTCTCACACACCACTGTCAGACTGCCATTCTGGTCACACACACCACTGTCAGACTGCACTCCCAGTCACACACACCACTGTTACGCTGCACTCCCAGTCTCACACACCATTGTCAGACTGTACTCTCGGTCTCACAGAACACTATCAGACTGCACTCCCGGTCACACACACTCTACTGTCAGACTGCACTCCCGGTCTCACACACTGCTGTCAGACTGCACTCCCTGTCACACGCACCACTGTCAGACTGTAGTCCCGGTCACACACACCACTGTCAGACTGTAGTCCCGGTCACACGCACCACTGTCAGACTGTAGTCCCGGTCTCACACAACATTGTCAGACTGCACTCCCGGTCTCACACACCACTGTCAGACTGCACTCCCGGTCTCACACACACACCGCTGTCAGACTGCACTCCCGGTCACCCACACCACTGCCAGACTGCACTCCCGGTCTCTCACACGACTGTCAGACTGTACTCCCGGTCTCACACTCCACTGTCAGACTGCACTCCTGGTCACACACACCACTATCAGACTGCACTCCCGGTCACACACACCACTGTCAGAATGTACTCCCGGTCAGACACACCACAGTCAGACTGCACTCCCGGTCTCACACACCACAGTCAGACTGCACTCCCGGTCACACACACCACTGTCACACAGCACTCCTGGTCTCACACACCACTGTCAGACTGTACTACCGGTCTCACACAGCACTGTCAGAGTGCACTCCCGGTCACACACACTCTAATGTTAGACTGCACTCCCGGTCTCACACACCGCTGTCAGACTGCACTCCAGGTTACACACACCACTGTCAGACTGTAGTCCCGGTCTCACACACCTCTGTCAGACTGCACTCCCGGTCACACACACCACAGTCAGACTGCACTCCCTGTCTCACACACCACTGTAAGACTGTACTCCCGGTCTCACACACCATTGTCAGACTGCAATTCCGGTCACACACACCACTGTCACGCTGCACTCCCGGTCTCACACACCATTGTCAGACTGTACTCTCGGTCTCACACACCACTATCAGACAGCACTCCCGGTCACACACACTCTACTGTCAGATTGCACTCCCGGTCTCACACAGTGCTGTCAGACTGCACTCCCGGTCACACGTACCACTGTCAGACTGTAGTCCCGGTCTCACACACCACAGTCTGACTGCACTCCCAGTGTCACACACCACTGTCAGACTGCACTCCCGGTCACAAACACCACTGTCACGGTGCACTCCCGGTCTCACACACGATTGTCAGACTGTACTCCCGGTCTCACACACCACTGTCAGACTGCACTCCCGGCCTCACACACTGCTGTCAGACTGCACTCCCGGTCAAACACACCACAGTCTGACTGCACTCCCGGTCTCACTCACCACTGTCAGACTGCACTCCCGGTCTCACACACACACCACTGTCAGACTGCTCTCCCGGTCACACACATTTCTGTCAGAGTGCACTCCCGGTCACACACACCACAGTGAGACTGCACTCCCTGTCTCACACACCACAGTAAGACTGTACTCCCGGTCTCACACACCACTGTCAGACTGCAATTCCGGTCACACACACCACTGTCAGACTGCACTCCCAGTCACACACACCACTGTCACGCTGCACTCCCGGTCTCACACACCATTGTCAGAATCTACTCTCGTTCTCACACACCACTATCAGACTGCACTCCCGGTCACGCACACTCTACTGTCAGACTGCACTCCCGGTCTCACACACTGCTGTCAGACTGCACTCCCGGTCACACGCACCACTGTCAGACTGTAGTCCCGGTCACACACAACATTGTCAGACTGCACACACGGTCACACGCACCACTGTCAGAATTTACTCCCGGTCAAACACACCACAGTCTGACTGCACTCCCAGTCTCACACACCACAGTCAGACTGCACTCCCGGTCACACACACCACTGTCACACTGTACTCCTGGTCTCACACACCACTGTCAGACTGCACTCCAGGTCACACACACCACTGTCGGACTGTAGTCCCGGTCTCACACGCCACTGTCAGACTGCACTCCCGGTCACACACACCACTGTCAGACTGCACTCCCTGTCTCACACATCACTGTCAGACTGTACTCCCGGTCTCACACACCACTGTCTGACTGTACTCGCGGTCTCACATACCACTATCAGACTGCACTCCCGGTCTCACACACACACCACTGTCAGACTGCACTCCCTGTCACACACACAACTGCCAGACTGCACTCCCGGTCTCCAACACGACTGTCAGACTGTACTCTCGGTCTCATACACCACTGACAGACTGCACTCCCGGTCACACACACCACTGTCAGACTGCACTCCTGGTCACAAACACCACTGTCAGACTGTAGTCCCGGTCTCACACAACACTGTCAGACTGCACACACGGTCATAACACACCACTGTCAGAATGTACTCCCAGTCAAACACACCACAGTCAGACTGCACTCCCGGTCTCACACACCACTGTCAGACTGCACTCCCGGTCTCACACACACCACTGTCAGACTGCACTCCCGGTCAAACACACCATAGTCATACTGCATCCCGGTCTCACACACCACTGTCAGACTGCACTCCCGGTCTCAAACACCACTGTCAGACTGCACTCCCGATCTCACACCACTGTCAGACTTCAACCCGGGGTCACACACCACTTTCAGACTGCACTCCCGGTCTCACACACACCACACTCAGACTGCAATCCCGGTCTCACACACCACTGTCAGACTGTAGTCCCGGTCTCACACACCACTGTCAGACTGCACTCCCGGTCGCACACACTCTACTGTCAGACTGCACTCCCGGTCTCACACACCACTGTCAGACTGCACTCCCGGTCACACACACCACTGTCAGATTGCAGTCCCGGTCTCACACACCACTGTCAGGCTGCACTCCCGGTCACACACACCACTGTCTGACTGCACTCCCGGTCTCACACACCACTGTCAGACTGTACGCCCGGTCTCACACACACACCACAGTCAGACTGCACTCCCGGTCACCCACACCACTGCCAGAATGCACTCCCGGTCTCTCACACGACTGTCAGACTGTACTCTGGGTCTCATACACCACTGTCAGTCTGCATTCCCAGTCACACACACAACTGTCAGACTGTACTCCCGGTCTCACACACCACTATCAGACTGCACCCCCGGTCTCACACACCACTGTCAGACTGCACTCCCAGTCACACACACCACTGTCAGATAGTAGTCCCAGTCTCACACACCACTGTCAGGCTGCACTCCCGGTCACACACACCACTGTCTGACTGCACTCCCGGTCTCACACACCACTGTCAGACAGCACTCCCGGTCTCACACACACACCGCTGTCAGACTGCACTTCCGGTCTCACACACACCACACTCAGACTGCACTCCCGGTCACACACACCACTGTCACACAGCACTCCTGGTCTCATACACCACTGTCAGACTGTACTACCGGTCTCACACAGCACTGTCAGACTGCACTCGCGGTCACACACACTCTAATGACAGACTGCATTCCCGGTCTCACACACCGCTGTCAGACTGCACTCCAGGTTACACACACCAGTGTCAGACTGTAGTCCCGGTCTCACACACCTCTGTCAGACTGCACTCCCGGTCACACACACCACAGTCAGACTGCACTCCCTGTCTCACACACCACTGTAAGACTGTACTCCCTGTCTCACACACCACTGTCAGACTGCCATTCCGGTCACACACACCACTGTCAGACTGCACTCCCAGTCACACACACCACTGTTACGCTGCACTCCCAGTCTCACACACCATTGTCAGACTGTACTCTCGGTCTCACAGAACACTATCAGACTGCACTCCCGGTCACACACACTCTACTGTCAGACTGCACTCCCGGTCTCACACACTGCTGTCAGACTGCACTCCCTGTCACACGCACCACTGTCAGACTGTAGTCCCGGTCACACACACCACTGTCAGACTGTAGTCCCGGTCACACGCACCACTGTCAGACTGTAGTCCCGGTCTCACACAACATTGTAAGACGGCACACACGGTGTCACACACCACTGTCAGAATGTACTCCCGGTCAAACACACCACAGTCTGACTGCACTCCCGGTCTCACTGACCACTGTCAGACTGCACTCCCGGTCTCACACACACACCACTGTCAGACTGCTCTCCCAGTCAAACACACCACAGTCAGACTGCACTCCCGGTCTCACACACCACAGTCAGACTGCACTCCCGGTCACACACACCACTGTCACACAGCACTCCTGGTCTCACACACCACTGTCAGACTGTACTACCGGTCTCACACAGCACTGTCAGAGTGCACTCCCGGTCACACACACTCTAATGTCAGACTGCACTCCCGGTCTCACACACCGCTGTCAGACTGCACTCCAGGTTACACACACCTCTGTCAGACTGTAGTCCCGGTCTCACACACCTCTGTCAGACTGCACTCCCGGTCACACACACCACAGTCAGACTGCACTCCCTGTCTCACACACCACTGTAAGACTGTACTCCCGGTCTCACACACCATTGTCAGACTGCAATTCCGGTCACACACACCACTGTCACGCTGCACTCCCGGTCTCACATACCATTGTCAGACTGTACTCTTGGTCTCACACACCACTATCAGACAGCACTCCCGGTCACACACACTCTACTGTCAGACTGCACTCCCGGTCTCACACAGTGCTGTCAGACTGCACTCCCGGTCACACGTACCACTGTCAGACTGTAGTCCCGGTCTCACACACCACAGTCTGACTGCACTCCCAGTGTCACACACCACTGTCAGACTGCACTCCCGGTCACAAACACCACTGTCACGGTGCACTCCCGGTCTCACACACCATTGTCAGACTGTACTCCCGGTCTCACACACCACTGTCAGACTGCACTCCCGGCCTCACACACTGCTGTCAGACTGCACTCCCGGTCAAACACACCACAGTCGGACTGCACTCCCGGTCTCACTCACCACTGTCAGACTGCACTCCCGGTCTCACACACACACCACTGTCAGACTGCTCTCCCGGTCACACACACTTCTGTCAGACTGCACTCCCGGTCACACACACCACAGTGAGACTGCACTCCCTGTCTCACACACCACTGTAAGACTGTACTCCCGGTCTCACACACCACTGTCAGACTGCAATTCCGGTAACACACACCACTGTCAGACTGCACTCCCAGTCACACACACCACTGTCACGCTGCACTCCCGGTCTCACACACCATTGTCAGAATCTACTCTCGTTCTCACACACCACTATCAGACTGCACTCCCGGTCACACACACTCTACTGTCAGACTGCACTCCCGGTCTCACACACTGCTGTCAGACTGCACTCCCGGTCACACGCACCACTGTCAGACTGTAGTCCCGGTCACACACAACATTGTCAGACTGCACACACGGTCACACGCACCACTGTCAGAATGTACTCCCGGTCAAACACACCACAGTCTGACTGCACTCCCAGTCTCACACACCACAGTCAGACTGCACTCCCGGTCACACACACCACTGTCACACTGTACTCCTGGTCTCACACACCACTGTCAGACTGCACTCCAGGTCACACACACCACTGTCACACTGTACTCCTGGTCTCACACACCACTGTCAGACTGCACTCCAGGTCACACACACCACTGTCGGACTGTAGTCCCGTTCTCACACGCCACTGTCAGACTGCACTCCCGGTCACACACACCACTGTCAGACTGCACTCCCTGTCTCACACATCATTGTCAGACTGTACTCCCGGTCTCACACACCACTGTCTGACTGTACTCGCGGTCTCACATACCACTATCAGACTGCACTCCCGGTCTCACACACACACCACTGTCAGACTGCACTCCCGGTCACACACACAACTGCCAGACTGCACTCCCGGTCTCTAACACGACTGTCAGACTGTACTCTCGGTCTCATACACCACTGATAGACTGCACTCCCGGTCACACACACCACTGTCAGACTGCACTCCTGGTCACACACACCACTGTCAGACTGTAGTCCCGGTCTCACACAACACTGTCAGACTGCACACACGGTCATAACACACCACTGTCAGAATGTACTCCCAGTCAAACACACCACAGTCAGACTGCACTCCCGGTCTCACACACCACTGTCAGACTGCACTCCCGGTCACACACACCACTGTCAGACTGCACTCCCGGACTCACACACCACTGTCAGACTGTACGCCCGGTCTCACACACACACCACTGTCAGACTGCACTCCCGGTCTCACACACACACCACTGTCAGACTGCTCTCCCGGTCACACACACTTCTGTCAGACTGCACTCCCAGTCACACACACCACTGTCACGCTGCACTCCCGGTCTCACACACCATTGTCAGAATCTACTCTCGTTCTCACACACCACTATCAGACTGCACTCCCGGTCACACACACTCTACTGTCAGACTGCACTCCCGGTCTCACACACTGCTGTCAGACTGCACTCCCGGTCACACGCACCACTGTCAGACTGTAGTCCCGGTCACACACAACATTGTCAGACTGCACACACGGTCACACGCACCACTGTCAGAATGTACTCCCGGTCAAACACACCACAGTCTGACTGCACTCCCAGTCTCACACACCACAGTCAGACTGCACTCCCGGTCACACACACCACTGTCACACTGTACTCCTGGTCTCACACACCACTGTCAGACTGCACTCCAGGTCACACACACCACTGTCGGACTGTAGTCCCGTTCTCACACGCCACTGTCAGACTGCACTCCCGGTCACACACACCACTGTCAGACTGCACTCCCTGTCTCACACATCATTGTCAGACTGTACTCCCGGTCTCACACACCACTGTCTGACTGTACTCGCGGTCTCACATACCACTATCAGACTGCACTCCCGGTCTCACACACACACCACTGTCAGACTGCACTCCCGGTCACACACACAACTGCCAGACTGCACTCCCGGTCTCTAACACGACTGTCAGACTGTACTCTCGGTCTCATACACCACTGATAGACTGCACTCCCGGTCACACACACCACTGTCAGACTGCACTCCTGGTCACACACACCACTGTCAGACTGTAGTCCCGGTCTCACACAACACTGTCAGACTGCACACACGGTCATAACACACCACTGTCAGAATGTACTCCCAGTCAAACACACCACAGTCAGACTGCACTCCCGGTCTCACACACCACTGTCAGACTGCACTCCCGGTCACACACACCACTGTCAGACTGCACTCCCGGACTCACACACCACTGTCAGACTGCACTCCCGGTCACACACACCACTGTCAGACTGCACTCCCGGTCAAACACACCATAGTCAGACTGCATCCCGGTCTCACACACCACTGTCAGACTGCACTCCCGGTCTCAAACACCACTGTCAGACTGCACTCCCGGTCTCACACACCACTGTCAGACTGCACTCCCGGTCTCACACACACCACACTCAGACTGCAATCCCGGTCTCACACACCACTGTCAGACTGTAGTCCCGGACTCACACACCACTGTCAGACTGCACTCCCGGTCACACACACCACTGTCAGACTGCACTCCTGGTCACACACACCACTGTCAGATTGCAGTCCCGGTCTCACACACCACTGTCAGGCTGCACTCCCGGTCACACACACCACTGTCTGACTGCACTCCCGGTCTCACACACCACTGTCAGACTGTACGCCCGGTCTCACACACACACCACAGTCAGACTGCACTCCCGGTCACCCACACCACTGCTAGAATGCACTCCCGGTCTCTCACACGACTGTCAGACTGTACTCTGGGTCTCATACACCACTATCAGACTGCACCCCCGGTCTCACACACCACTGTCAGACTGCACTCCCGGTCACACACACCACTGTCAGATAGTAGTCCCAGTCTCACACACCACTGTCAGGCTGCACTCCCGGTCACACACACCACTGTCTGACTGCACTCCCGGTCTCACACACCACTGTCAGACAGCACTCCCGGTCTCACACACACACCGCTGTCAGACTGCACTCCCGGTCTCACACACACCACACTCAGACTGCACTCCCGGTCACACACACCACTGTCACACAGCACTCCTGGTCTCATACACCACTGTCAGACTGTACTACCGGTCTCAATCAGCACTGTCAGACTGCACTCGCGGTCACACACACTCTAATGGCAGACTGCACTCCCGGTCTCACACACCGCTGTCAGACTGCACTCCAGGTTACACACACCACTGTCAGACTGTAGTCCCGGTCTCACACACCTCTGTCAGACTGCACTCCCGGTCACACACATCACAGTCAGACTGCACTCCCTGTCTCACACACCACTGTAAGACTGTACTCCCTGTCTCACACACCACTGTCAGACTGCCATTCCGGTCACACACACCACTGTCAGACTGCACTCCCAGTCACACACACCACTGTTACGCTGCACTCCCAGTCTCACACACCATTGTCAGACTGTACTCTCGGTCTCACAGAACACTATCAGACTGCAGTCCCGGTCACACACACTCTACTGTCAGACTGCACTCCCGGTCTCACACACTGCTGTCAGACTGCACTCCCGGTCACACGCACCACTGTCAGACTGTAGTCCCGGTAACACGCACCACTGTCAGACTGTAGTCCCGGTCTCACACAACATTGTAAGACTGCACACACGGTCTCACACACCACTGTCAGAATGTACTCCCGGTCAAACACACCACAGTCTGACTGCACTCCCGGTCTCACTCACCACTGTCAGACTGCACTCCCGGTCTCACACACACACCTCTGTCAGACTGCACTCCCAGTCACACAGACCACAGTGAGACTGCACTCCCGGTCTCGCACACCATTGTCAGACTGTACACTCGGTCTCACACACAACTATCAGACAGCACTCCCGGTCACACACACTTTACTGTCAGACTGCACTCCCGGTCTCACACACTGCTGTCAGACTGCACTCCCGGTAACACGCACCACTGCCAGACTGTAGTCCCGGTCTCACACAACATTGTCAGAATGCACACACGATCACACGCACCACTGTCAGAATGTACTCCCGGTCAAACACACCACAGTCTGACTGCACTCCCAGTTTCACACACCACAGTAAGACTGCACTCCCGGTCACACACACCACTGTCACACTGTAGTCCCGGTCTCACACACCACTGTCAGACTGCACTCCCGGTCACACACACCACTGTCAGACTGCACTCCCTGTCTCACACATCACTGTCAGACTGTACTCCCGGTCTCACACACCACTGTCTGACTGTACTCGCGGTCTCACACACCACTATCAGACTGCACTCCTGGTCTCACACACCACTCTCAGACTGCATTCCTGGTCTCACACACCACTGTCAGACTGCACTCCCGGTCTCACACATACACCACTGTCAGTCTGCACTCCCGGTCACACACACAACTGCCAGACTGCACTCCCGGTCTCTAACACGACTGTCAGACTGTACTCTCGGTCTCATACACCACTGACAGACTGCACTCCCGGTCACACACACCACTGTCAGACTGCACTTCCGGTCTCACAGACCACTGTGAGACTGCACTCCAAGTCACACACACCCCTGTCAGACTGCACTCCAGGTCACACACACCACTGTCAGACTGCACTCCCGGTCACACACACCACTGTCAGACTGCACTTCCGGTCTCACACACCACTGTCACACTGCATTACTGGTCTCACACACCACTGTCAGACTGCACTCCCGGACTCACACACGCACCACAGTCAGACTCCACTCCCGGTCACCCACACCACTGTCAGACTGCACTCCCGGTCACACACACCACAGTCAGACTGCACTCCCTGTCTCACACACCACTGTAAGACTGTACTCCCGGTCTCACACACCACTGTCAGACTGCAATTCCGGTCACACACACCACTGTCAGACTGCACTCCCAGTCACAAACACCACTGTCACGCTGCACTCCCGGTCTCACACACCTTTGTCAGACTGTACTCTCGGTCTCACACACCACTATCAGACTGCACTCCCGGTCTCACACACAGCTGTCAGACTGCACTCCCGGTCACACGCACCACTGTCAGACTGTAGTCCCGGTCTCACACAACATTGTCAGACTGCACACACGATCACTCACACCACTGTCAGAATGTACTCCCGGTCAAACACACCACAGTCTGACTGCACTCCCGGTCTCACTCACCACAGTAAGACTGCACTCCCGGTCACACACACCACTGTCACACTGTACTCCTGGTCTCACACACCACTGTCAGACTGTAGACCCGGTCTCACACACCACTGTCAGACTGCACTCCCGGTCACACAGACCACTGTCAGACTGCACTCCCTGTCTCACACATCACTGTCAGACTGTACTCCCGGTCTCACACAACGCAGTCAGACTGCACACACGGTCGTAACACACCACTGTCAGACTGCACTGCCGGTCTCACACACCACTGTCAGACTGCACTTCCGGTCTCACACACCACTGTCAGACTGCACTCCAGGTCACACACACCACTGTCAGACTGCACTCCCGGTCACACACACCACTGTCAGACTGCATTCCTGGTCTCACACACCACTGTCAGACTGCACTCCCGGTCTCACACACCACTGTCAGACTGCATTCCTGGTCTCACACACCACTGTCAGACTTGCCTCCCGGTCTCTCGCACGACTGTCAGACTGTACTCCCGGTCTCACACACCACTGTCAGACTGCACTCCCAATCACCCACACCACTACAAGAATGCACTCCCGGTCTCTCACACGACTGTCAGACTCTACTCCCGGTCTCACACACCTCTGTCAAACTGCACTCCTGGTCACACACACCACTGTCAGACTGCCCTCCCGGTCTCACACACCACTGTCAGACTGCACTCCCAGTCTCACACACCACTGTCAGACTCCACTCCCTGTCACACACACCTCTGTCAGACTGCACTCCCGGTCTCACACACCACTGTCAGACTGTACTCCCGGTCACACACACTACTGTCAGGCTGCACTCCCGGTCTCACACACCATTGTCAGATGGCACTCCCGGTCTCACACACACACCAAAGTCAGACTGCACTCCCGGTCACCCACACCACTGCTAGAATGCACTCCCGGTCTCTCACACGACCGTCAGACTACACTCCCGGTCACACACACCACTGTCAGACTGCACTCCCGGTCTCACACACCACTATCAGACTGCATTCCTGGTCTCACACACCACTGTCAGACGGTACTCCCGGTCTCACACACCACTGTCAGACTGCACTCCCGGTCTCTCGCACGACTGTCAGACTGTACTCCCGGTCTCACACACCACTGTCAGACTGTACGCCCGGTCTCACACACACACCACAGTCAGACTGCACTCCCGGTCACCCACACCACTGCTAGAATGCACTCCCGGTCTCTCACACGACTGTCAGACTGTACTCTGGGTCTCATACACCACTATCAGACAGCACCCCCGGTCTCACACACCACTGTCAGACTGCACTCCCGGTCACACACACCACTGTCAGATAGTAGTCCCAGTCTCACACACCACTGTCAGGCTGCACTCCCGGTCACACACACCACTGTCTGACTGCACTCCCGGTCTCACACACCACTGTCAGACAGCACTCCCGGTCTCACACACACACCGCTGTCAGACTGCACTCCCGGTCTCACACACACCACACTCAGACTGCACTCCCGGTCACACACACCACTGTCACACAGCACTCCTGGTCTCATACACCACTGTCAGACTGTACTACCGGTCTCAATCAGCACTGTCAGACTGCACTCGCGGTCACACACACTCTAATGACAGACTGCACTCCCGGTCTCACACACCGCTGTCAGACTGCACTCCAGGTTACACACACCACTGTCAGACTGTAGTCCCGGTCTCACACACCTCTGTCAGACTGCACTCCCGGTCACACACATCACAGTCAGACTGCACTCCCTGTCTCACACACCACTATAAGACTGTACTCCCTGTCTCACACACCACTGTCAGACTGCCATTCCGGTCACACACACCACTGTCAGACTGCACTCCCAGTCACACACACCACTGTTACGCTGCACTCCCAGTCTCACACACCATTGTCAGACTGTACTCTCGGTCTCACAGAATACTATCAGACTGCAGTCCCGGTCACACACACTCTACTGTCAGACTGCACTCCCGGTCTCACACACTGCTGTCAGACTGCACTCCCGGTCACACGCACCACTGTCAGACTGTAGTCCCGGTCACACGCACCACTGTCAGACTGTAGTCCCGGTCTCACACAACATTGTAAGACTGCACACACGGTCTCACACACCACTGTCAGAATGTACTCCCGGTCAAACACACCACAGTCTGACTGCACTCCCGGTCTCACTCACCACTGTCAGTCTGCACTCCCGGTCTCACACACACACACCTCTGTCAGACTGCACTCCCAGTCACACAGACCACAGTGAGACTGCACTCCCGGTCTCACACACCATTGTCAGACTGTACTCTCGGTCTCACACACAACTATCAGACAGCACTCCCGGTCACACACACTTTACTGTCAGACTGCACTCCCGGTCTCACACACTGCTGTCAGACTGCACTCCCGGTAACACGCACCACTGCCAGACTGTAGTCCCGGTCTCACACAACATTGTCAGAATGCACACACGATCACACGCACCACTGTCAGAATGTACTCCCGGTCAAACACACCACAGTCTGACTGCACTCCCAGTTTCACACACCACAGTAAGACTGCACTCCCGGTCACACACACCACTGTCACACTGTAGTCCCGGTCTCACACACGACTGTCAGACTGCACTCCCGGTCACACACACCACTGTCAGACTGCACTCCCTGTCTCACACATCACTGTCAGACTGTACTCCCGGTCTCACACACCACTGTCTGACTGTACTCGCGGTCTCACACACCACTATCAGACTGCACTCCTGGTCTCACACACCACTCTCAGACTGCATTCCTGGTCTCACACACCACTGTCAGACTGCACTCCCGGTCTCACACATACACCACTGTCAGTCTACACTCCCGGTCACACACACAACTGCCAGACTGCACTCCCGGTCTCTAACACGACTGTCAGACTGTACTCTCCGTCTCATACACCACTGACAGTCTGCATTCCCGGTCACACACACCACTGTCAGACTGTACTCCCGGTCTCACACACCACTATCAGACTGCACCCCCGGTCTCACACACCACTGTCAGACTGCACTCCCGGTCACACACACCACTGTCAGATAGTAGTCCCAGTCTCACACACCACTGTCAGGCTGCACTCCCGGTCACACACACCACTGTTTGACTGCCCTCCCGGTCTCAAACACCACTGTCAGACAGCACTCCCGGTCTGACAGACACACCGCTGTCAGACTGCACTCCCGGTCTCACACACACCACACTCAGACTGCACTCCCGGTCACACACACCACTGTCACACAGCACTCCTGGTCTCACACACCACTGTCAGACTGTACTACCGGTCTCACACAGCACTGTCAGACTGCACTCCCGGTCACACACACTCTAATGTCAGACTGCACTCCCGGTCTCTCACACCGCTGTCAGACTGCACTCCAGGTTACACACACCACTGTCAGACTGTACTCCCGGTCTCACACACCTCTGTCAGACTGTAGTCCCGGTCTCACACAACATTGTCAGACTGCACACACGGTCACACGCACCACTGTCAGAATGTACTCCCGGTCAAACACACCACAGTCTGACTGCACTCCCGGTCTCACTCATCACAGTCAGATTGCACTCCCGGTCTCACACACACACCACTGTCAGACTGCTCTCCCGGTCACACACACTTCTGTCAGACTGCACTCCCGGTCACACACACCAAGGTGAGACTGCACTCCCTGTCTCACACACCACTGTAAGACTGTACTCCCGGTCTCACACACCACTGTCAGACTGCAATTCCGGTCACACACACCACTGTCAGACTGCACTCCCAGTCACACACACCACTGTCATGCTGCACTCCCGGTCTCACACACCATTGTCAGACTGTACTCTCGTTCTCACACACCACTATCAGACTGCACTCCCGGTCACACACACTCTACTGTCAGACTGCACTCCCGGTCTCACACACCATTGTCAGAGTGTACTCTCGTTCTCACACACCACTATCAGACTGCACTCCCGATCACACACACTCTACTGTCAGACTGCACTCCCGGTCTCACACACTGCTGTCAGACTGCACTCCCGGTCACACGCACCACTGTCAGACTGTAGTCCCTGTCTCACACAACATTGTCAGACTGAACACACGGTCACACGCACCACTGTCAGAATGTACTCCCGGTCAAACACACCACAGTCTGACTGCACTCCCAGTCTCACACACCACTGTCAGACTGCACTCCCGGTCACACACACCACTGTCAGACTGCACTCCCTGTCTCACACACAACTGCCAGACTGCACTCCCGGTCTCTAACACGACTGTCAGACTGTACTCTGGGTCTCATACACCACTGTCAGTCTGCATTCCCGGTCACACACACCACTGTCAGACTGTACTCCCGGTCTCACACACCACTATCAGACTGCACCCCCGGTCTCACACACCACGGTCAGACTGCACTCCCGGTCACACACACCACTGTCAGATAGTAGTCCCAGTCTCACACACCACTGTCAGGCTGCACTCCCGGTCACACACACCACTGTTTGACTGCACTCCCGGTCTCAAACACCACTGTCAGACAGCACTCCCGGTCTCACACACACACCGCTGTCAGACTGCACTCCCGGTCTCACACACACCACACTCAGACTGCACTCCCGGTCACACACACCACTGTCACACAGCACTCCTGGTCTCACACACCGCTGTCAGACTGTACTACCGGTCTCACACAGCACTGTCAGACTGCACTCCCGGACACACACACTCTAATGTCAGACTGCACTCCCGGTCTCTCACACCGCTGTCAGACTGCACTCCAGGTTACACACACCACTGTCAGACTGTAGTCCCGGTCTCACACACCTCTGTCAGACTGTAGTCCCGGTCTCACACAACATTGTCAGACTGCACACACGGTCACACGCACCACTGTCAGAATGTACTCCCGGTCAAACACACCACAGTCTGACTGCACTCCCGGTCTCACTCACCACAGTCAGACTGCACTCCCGGTCTCACACACACACCACTGTCAGACTGCTCTCCCGGTCACACACACTTCTGTCAGACTGCACTCCCGGTCACACACACCAAGGTGAGACTGCACTCCCTGTCTCACACACCACTGTAAGACTGTACTCCCGGTCTCACACACCACTGTCAGATTGCAATTCCGGTCACACACACCACTGTCAGACTGCACTCCCAGTCACACACACCACTGTCATGCTGCACTCCCGGTCTCACACACCATTGTCAGACTGTACTCTCGTTCTCACACACCACTATCAGACTGCACTCCCGGTCACACACACTCTACTGTCAGACTGCACTCCCGGTCTCACACACCATTGTCAGAGTGTACTCTCGTTCTCACACACCACTATCAGACTGCACTCCCGATCACACACACTCTACTGTCAGACTGCACTCCCGGTCTCACACACTGCTGTCAGACTGCACTCCCAGTCACACGCACCACTGTCAGACTGTAGTCCCTGTCTCACACAACATTGTCAGACTGAACACACGGTCACACGCACCACTGTCAGAATGTACTCCCGGTCAAACACACCACAGTCTGACTGCACTCCCAGTCTCACACACCACTGTCAGACTGCACTCCCGGTCACACACACCACTGTCAGACTGCACTCCCTGTCTCACACATCTCTGTCAGACTGTACTCCCGGTCTTACACACCACTGTCTGACTGTACTCGCGGTCTCACACACCACTATCAGACTGCACTCCTGGTCTCACACACCACTCTCAGACTGCATTCCTGGTCTCACACACCACTGTCAGACTGCACTCCCGGTCTCACACATACACCACTGTCAGTCTGCACTCCCGGTCACACACACAACTGCCAGACTGCACTCCCGGTCTCTAACACGACTGTCAGACTGTACTCTCGGTCTCATACACCACTGACAGACTGCACTCCCGGTCACACACACCACTTTCACACTGCACTCCCGGTCACACACACCACTGTCAGACTGCACTCCCGGTCTCACACACACCACTGTCAGACTGCACTCCCGGACTCACACACCACTGTCAGACTGCACTCCCGGTCTCACACACACCACTGTCAGACTGCACTCACGGTGAAACACACCACAGTCAGACTGCACTCCCGGTCTCACACACCACTGTCAGACTGCACTCCCGGTCTCAAACACCACTGTCAGACTGCACTCCCGGTCTCACACACCACTGTCAGACTTCAACCCGGGCTCACACACCACTTTCAGACTGCACTCCCGGTCTCACACACACCACACTCAGACTGCAATCCCGGTCTCACACACCACTGTCAGACTGTAGTCCCGGTCTCACACACCACTGTCAGACTGCACTCCCGGTCTCACACACCACTGTCAGACTGCACTCCCGGTCTCACACACTCTACTGTCAGACTGCACTCCCGGTCTCACACACCACTGTCAGACTGCACTCCCGGTCACACACACCACTGTCAGATTGTAGTCCCGATCTCACACACCACTGTCAGGCTGCACTCCCGGTCACACACACCACTGTCTGACTGCACTCCCGGTCTCACACACCACTGTCAGACTGTACGCCCGGTCTCACACACACACCACAGTCAGACTGCACACCCGGTCACCCACACCACTGCCAGAATGCACTCCCGGTCTCTAACACGACTGTCAGACTGTACTCCCTGTCTCACACACTACTGTCTGACTGCACTCCTGGTCACACACACCACTATCAGACTGCACTCCTGGTCTCACACACCACTGTCAGAATGTACTCCCGGTCAAACAAACCACAGTCAGACTGCACTCCTGGTCTCACTCACCACTGTCAGACTGCACTCCCGGTATCACACACACACCACTGTCAGACTGCACTCCCGGTCACACACACAACTGCCAGACTGCACTCCCGGTCTCTAACACGACTGTCAGACTGTACTCTCGGTCTCATACACCACTGTCAGTCTGCATTCCCGGTCACACACACCACTGTCAGACTGTACTCCCGGTCTCACACACCACTATCAGACTGCACCCCCGGTCTCACACACCACTGTCAGACTGCACTCCCGGTCACACACACCACTGTCAGATAGTAGTCCCAGTCTCACACACCACTGTCAGGCTGCACTCCCGGTCACACACACCACTGTTTGACTGCACTCCCGGTCTCAAACACCACTGTCAGACAGCACTCCCGGTCTCACACACACACCGCTGTCAGACTGCACTCCCGGTCTCACACACACCATACTCAGACTGCACTCCCGGTCACACACACCACTGTCACACAGCACTCCTGGTCTCACACACCACTGTCAGACTGTACTACCGGTCTCACACAGCACTGTCAGACTGCACTCCCGGTCACACACACTCTAATGTCAGACTGCACTCCCGGTCTCTCACACCGCTGTCAGACTGCACTCCAGGTTACACACACCACTGTCAGACTGTAGTCCCGGTCTCACACACCTCTGTCAGACTGCACTCCCGGTCACACACACCACAGTCAGACTGCACTCCCTGTCTCACACACCACTGTAAGACTGTACTCCCTGTCTCACACACTACCGTCAGACTGCCATTCCGGTCACACACACCACTGTCAGACTGCACTCCCAGTCACACACACCACTGTTACGCTGCACTCCCAGTCTCACACAGCATTATCAGACTGTACTCTCGGTCTCACACAACACTATCAGACTGCACTCCCGGTCACACACACTCTACTGTCAGACTGCACTCCCGGTCTCACACACTGCTGTCAGACTGCACTCCCGGTCTCACACACCACTGTCAGACTGCACTCCCGGCCTCACACACTGCTGTCAGACTGCACTCCCGGTCACACGCACCACTGTCAGACTGTAGTCCCGGTCTCACACACCACTGTCAGGCTGCACTCCCGGTCACACACACCACTGTCTGACTGCACTCCCGGTCTCACACACCACTGTCAGACTGTACGCCCGGTCTCACACACACACCACAGTCAGACTGCACACCCGGTCACCCACACCACTGCCAGAATGCACTCCCGGTCTCTAACACGACTGTCAGACTGTACTCCCTGTCTCACACACTACTGTCTGACTGCACTCCTGGTCACACACACCACTATCAGACTGCACTCCCCGGTCTCACACACCACTGTCAGAATGTACTCCGGTCAAACAAACCACAGTCAGACTGCACTCCTGGTCTCACTCACCACTGTCAGACTGCACTCCCGGTATCACACACACACCACTGTCAGACTGCACTCCCGGTCACACACACAACTGCCAGACTGCACTCCCCGGTCTCTAACACGACTGTCAGACTGTACTCTGGGTCTCATACACCACTGTCAGTCTGCATTCCCGGTCACACACACCACTGTCAGACTGTACTCCCGGTCTCACACACCACCTATCAGACTGCACCCCCGTCTCACACACCACTGTCAGACTGCACTCCCAGTCACACACACCACTGTCAGATAGTAGTCCCAGTCTCACACACCACTGTCAGGCTGCACTCCCGGTCACACACACCCACTGTTTGACTGCACTCCCGGTCTCAAACACCACTGTCAGACAGCACTCCCGGTCTCACACACACACACCGCTGTCAGACTGCACTCCCGGTCTCACACACACCATACTCAGACTGCACTCCCGGTCACACACACCACTGTCACACAGCACTCCTGGTCTCACACACCAACTGTCAGACTGTACTACCGGTCTCACACAGCACTGTCAGACTGCACTCCCGGTCACACACACTCTAATGTCAGACTGCACTCCCGGTCTCTCACACCGCTGTCAGACTGCACTCCAGGTTACACACACCACTGTCAGACTGTAGTCCCGGTCTCCACACACCTCTGTCAGACTGCACTCCCGGTCACACACACCACAGTCAGACTGCACTCCCTGTCTCACACACCACTGTAAGACTGTACTCCCTGTCTCACACACTACCGTCAGACTGCCATTCCGGTCACACACACCACTGTCAGACTGCACTCCCAGTCACACACACCACTGTTACGCTGCACTCCCAGTCTCACACAGCATTATCAGACTGTACTCTCGGTCTCACACAACACTATCAGACTGCACTCCCGGTCACACACACTCTACTGTCAGACTGCACTCCCGGTCTCACACACTGCTGTCAGACTGCACTCCCGGTCTCACACACCACTGTCAGACTGCACTCCCGGCCTCACACACTGCTGTCAGACTGCACTCCCGGTCACACGCACCACTGTCAGACTGTAGTCCCGGTCTCACACAACCATTGTAAGACTGCACACACGGTCACACGCACCACTGTCAGAATTTACTCCCGGTCAAACACACCACAGTCTGACTGCACTCCCGGTCTCACTCACCACTGTCAGACTGCACTCCCGGTCTCACACACACCACTGTCAGACGGCTCTCCCGGTCACACACACCTCTGTCAGACTGCACTCCCGGTCACACACACCACAGTGAGACTGCACTCCCTGTCTCACACACCACTGTAAGACTGTACTCCCGGTCTCACACACCACTGTCAGACTGCAATTCCGGTCACACACACCACTGTCAGACTGCACTCCCAGTCACACACATCACTGTCACGCTGCACTCCCGGTCTCACACACCATTGTCAGACTGTACTCTCGGTCTCACACACCACTATCAGACTGCACTCCCGGTCACACACACTCTACTGTCAGACTGCACTCCCGGTCTCACACACTGCTGTCAGACTGCACTCCCGGTAACACGCACCACTGTCAGACTGTAGTCCCGGTCTCACACAACATTGTCAGAATGAACACACGGTCACATGCACCACTGTCAGAATGTACTTCCGGCCAAACACACCACAGTCCTGACTGCACTCCCAGTCTCACACACCACAGTAAGACTGCACTCCCGGTCTCACACACACACCACTGTCACACTGTACTCCTGGTCTCACACACCACTGTCAGACTGCATTCCAGGTCACACACACCACTGTCAGACTGTAGTCCCGGTCTCACACACCACTGTCAGACTGCACTCCCGGTCACACACACACACCACTCTCACACTGTACTCCTGGTCTCACACACCACTGTCAGACTGCATTCCAGTCACACACACCACTGTCAGACTGCAGTCCCGGTCTCACACACCACTGTCAGACTGCACTCCCCGGTCACACACACCACTGTCAGACTGCACTCCCTGTCTCACACATCACTGTCAGACTGTACTCCCGGTCTCACACACCACTGTCTGACTGTACTCGCGGTCTCACACACCACCATCAGACTGCACTCCTGGTCTCACACACCACTCTCAGACTGCATTCCTATTCTCACACACCACTGTCAGACTGCTCTCCCGGTTTCACACATACACCACTGTCAGACTGTAGTCCCGGTCTCACACAACACTGTCAGACTGCACACATGGTCATAACACACCACTGTCAGAATGTACTCCCCGGTCAAACACACCACAGTCAGACTGCACTCCCGGTCTCACACACCACTGTCAGACTGCACTGCCGGTCACACACACCACTGTCAGACTGCACTCCTGGTCTCACACACACACCACAGTCAGACTCCACTCCCGGTCACACACACACACCACAGTCAAACTGCACTCCCGGTCACCCCACCACCCACTGTCAGACTGCACTCCCGGTCTCACACACCACTGTCAGACAGCACTCCCGGTCTCTCGCACGACTGTCAGACGGTACTCCCGTCTCACACACCACTGTCAGACTGCACTCCCGATCACCCACACCACTACCAGAATGCACTCCCGGTCTCTCACACGACTGTCAGACTCTACTCCCGGTCTCACACACCTCTGTGAAACTGCACTCCTGGTCACACACACCACTGTCAGACTGCACTCCCGGTCACACACACCACTGTCTGACTGCACTCCCGGTCTCACACACCACTGTCAGACTGTACGCCCGGTCTCACACACACACCACAGTCAGACTGCACACCCGGTCACCCACACCACTGCCAGAATGCACTCCCGGTCTCTAACACGACTGTCAGACTGTACTCCCTGTCTCACACACTACTGTCTGACTGCACTCCTGGTCACACACACCACTATCAGACTGCACTCCCGTTCTCACACACCACTGTCAGAATGTACTCCCGGTCAAACAAACCACAGTCAGACTGCATTCCTGGTCTCACTCACCACTGTCAGACTGCACTCCTGGTATCACACACACACCACTGTCAGACTGCACTCCCGGTCACACACACAACTGCCAGACTGCACTCCCGGTCTCTAACACGACTGTCAGACTGTACTCTGGGTCTCATACACCACTGTCAGTCTGCATTCCCGGTCACACACACCACTGTCAGACTGTACTCCCGGTCTCACACACCACTATCAGACTGCACCCCCGGTCTCACACACCACTGTCAGACTGCACTCCCGGTCACACACACCACTGTCAGATAGTAGTCCCAGTCTCACACACCACTGTCAGGCTGCACTTCCGGTCACACACACCACTGTTTGACTGCACTCCCGGTCTCAAACACCACTGTCAGACAGCACTCCCGGTCTCACACACACCACACTCAGACTGCACTCCCGGTCACACACACCACTGTCACACAGCACTCCTGGTCTCACACACCACTGTCAGACTGTACTACCGGTCTCACACAGCACTGTCAGACTGCACTCCGGTCACACACACTCTAATGTCAGACTGCACTCCCGGTCTCTCACACCGCTGTCAGACTGCACTCCAGGTTACACACACCACTGTCAGACTGTAGTCCCAGTCTCACACACCTCTGTCAGACTGCACTCCCGGTCACACACACCACAGTCAGACCTGCACTCCCGGTCTCACACACACCACACTCAGACTGCACTCCCGGTCACACACACCTCTGTCCACACAGCACTCCTGGTCTCACACACCACTGTCAGACTGCACTCCCGGTCTCTCACACCGCTGTCAGACTGCACTCCTGGTTACACACACCACTGTCAGACTGTAGTCCCGGTCTCACACACCTCTGTCAGACTGCACTCCCGGTCACACACACCACAGTCAGACTGCACTCCCTGTCTCACACACCACTGTAAGACTGTACTCCCTGTCTCACACACTACCGTCAGACTGCCATTCCGGTCACACACACCACTGTCAGACTGCACTCCCAGTCACACACCACCACTGTTACGCTGCACTCCCAGTCTCACACAGCATTGTCAGACTGTACTCTCGGTCTCACACAACACTATCAGACTGCACTCCCGGTCACACACACTCTACTGTCAGACTGCACTCCCGGTCTCACACACTGCTGTCAGACTGCACTCCCGGTCTCACACACCACTGTCAGACTGCACTCCCGCCTCACACACTGCTGTCAGACTGCACTCCCGGTCACACGCACCACTGTCAGACTGTAGTCCCGGTCTCACACAACATTGTAAGACTGCACACACGGTCACACGCACCACTGTCAGAACTTACTCCCGGTCAAACACACAACAGTCTGACTGCACTCCCGGTCTCACTCACCACTGTCAGACTGCACTCCCGGTCTCACACACACACCACTGTCAGACGGCTCTCCCGGTCACACACACCTCTGTCAGACTGCACTCCCGGTCACACACACCACAGTGAGACTGCACTCCCTGTCTCACATACCACTGTAAGACTGTACTCCCGGTCTCACACACCACTGTCAGACTGCAATTCCGGTCACACACACCACTGTCAGACTGCACTCCCAGTCACACACATCACTGTCACGCTGCACTCCCGGTCTCACACACCACTATCAGACTGCACTCCCGGTCACACACACTCTACTGTCAGACTGCACTCCTGGTCTCACACACCACTCTCAGACTGCATTCCTAGTCTCACACACCACTATCAGACTGCACTCCCGGTCTCACACATACACCACTGTCAGTCTGCACTCCCGGTCACAACACACAACTGCCAGACTGCACTCCCGGTCTCTAACACGACTGTCAGACTGTACTCTCGGTCTCATACACCACTGACAGACTGCACTCCCGGTCCACACACACACCACTGTCAGACTGCACTCCCGGTCACACACACCACTGTCAGACTGTAGTCCCGGGTCTCACACAACACTGTCAGACTGTACACATGGTCATAACACACCACTGTCAGAATGTACTCCCGGTCAAACACACCACAGTCAGACTGCATTCCTATTCTCACACACCACTGTCAGACTGCTCTCCCGGTTTCACACATACACCACTGTCAGACTGTAGTCCCGGTCTCACACAACACTGTCAGACTGCACACATGGTCATAACACACCACTGTCAGAATGTACTCCCGGTCAAACACACCACAGTCAGACTGCACTCCCGGTCTCACACACCCACTGTCAGACTGCACTGCCGGTCACACACACCACTGTCAGACTGCACTCCTGGTCTCACACACACCACAGTCAGACTCCACTCCCGGTCACACACACACACCACAGTCAAACTGCACTCCCGGTCACCCACACCACTGTCAGACTGCACTCCCGGTCTCACACACCACTGTCAGACAGCACTCCCGGTCTCTCGCACGACTGTCAGACGGTACTCCCGGTCTCACACACCACTGTCAGACTGCACTCCCGATCACCCACACCACTACCAGAATGCACTCCCGGTCTCTCACACGACTGTCAGACTCTACTCCCGGTCTCACACACCTCTGTGAAACTGCACTCCTGGTCACACACACCACTGTCAGACTGCACTCCCGGTCACACACACCACTGTCTGACTGCACTCCCGGTCTCACACACCACTGTCAGACTGTACGCCCGGTCTCACACACACACCACAGTCAGACTGCACACCCGGTCACCCACACCACTGCCAGAATGCACTCCCGGTCTCTAACACGACTGTCAGACTGTACTCCCTGTCTCACACACTACTGTCTGACTGCACTCCTGGTCACACACACCCACTATCAGACTGCACTCCCGTTCTCACACACCACTGTCAGAATGTACTCCCGGTCAAACAAACCACAGTCAGACTGCATTCCTGGTCTCACTCACCACTGTCAGACTGCACTCCTGGTATCACACACACACCACTGTCAGACTGCACTCCCGGTCACACACACAACTGCCAGACTGCACTCCCGGTCTCTAACACGACTGTCAGACTGTACTCTGGGTCTCATACACCACTGTCAGTCTGCATTCCCGGTCACACACACCACTGTCAGACTGTACTCCCGGGTCTCACACACCACTATCAGACTGCACCCCCGGTCTCACACACCACTGTCAGACTGCACTCCCGGTCACACACACCACTGTCAGATAGTAGTCCCAGTCTCACACACCACTGTCAGGCTGCACTTCCGGTCACACACACCACTGTTTGACTGCACTTCCCGGTCCTCAAACACCACTGTCAGACAGCACTCCCCGGTCTCACACACACCACACTCAGACTGCACTCCCCGGTCACACACACCCACTGTCACACAGCACTCCTGGTCTCACACACCACTGTCAGACTGTACTACCGGTCTCACACAGCACTGTCAGACTGCACTCCCGGTCACACACACTCTAATGTCAGACTGCACTCCCGGTCTCTCACACCGCTGTCAGACTGCACTCCAGGTTACACACACCACTGTCAGACTGTAGTCCCAGTCTCACACACCTCTGTCAGACTGCAACTCCCGGTCACACACACCACAGTCAGACTGCACTCCCGGTCTCACACACACCACACTCAGACTGCACTCCCGGTCACACACACCTCTGTCACACAGCACTCCTGGTCTCACACACCACTGTCAGACTGCACTCCCGGTCTCTCACACCCGCTGTCAGACTGCACTCCTGGTTACACACACCACTGTCAGACTGTAGTCCCGGTCTCACACACCTCTGTCAGACTGCACTCCCGGTCACACACACACCACAGTCAGACTGCACTCCCTGTCTCACACACCACTGTAAGACTGTTACTCCCTGTCTCACACACTACCGTCAGACTGCCATTCCGGTCACACACACCACTGTCAGACTGCACTCCCAGTCACACACACCACTGTTACGCTGCACTCCCAGTCTCACACAGCATTGTCAGACTGTACTCTCGGTCTCACACAACACTATCAGACTGCACTCCCGGTCACACACACTCTACTGTCAGACTGCACTCCCGGTCTCACACACTGCTGTCAGACTGCACTCCGGTCTCACACACCACTGTCAGACTGCACTCCCGGCCCTCACACACTGCTGTCAGACTGCACTCCCGGTCACACGCACACCACTGTCAGACTGTAGTCCCGTCTCACACAACATTGTAAGACTGCACACACGGTCACACGCACCACTGTCAGAACTTACTCCCGGTCAAACACACCACTGTCAGACTGCACTCCCGGTCTCACACACACACCACTGTCAGACGGCTCTCCCGGTCACACACACCTCTGTCAGACTGCACTCCCCGGTCACACACACCACAGTGAGACTGCACTCCCTGTCTCACATACCACTGTAAGACTGTACTCCCGGTCTCACACACCACTGTCAGACTGCAATTCCGGTCACACACACCACTGTCAGACTGCACTCCCAGTCACACACATCACTGTCACGCTGCACTCCCGGTCCTCACACACCACTATCAGACTGCACTCCCGGTCACACACACTCTACTGTCAGACTGCACTCCTGGTCTCACACACCCACTCTCAGACTGCATTCCTAGTCTCACACACCCACTATCAGACTGCACTCCCGGTCTCACACATACACCACTGTCAGTCTGCACTCCCGGTCACACACACAACTGCCAGACTGCACTCCCGGTCCTCTAACACGACTGTCAGACTGTACTCTCGGTCTCATACACCACTGACAGACTGCACTCCCGGGTCACACACACCCACTGTCAGACTGCACTCCCGGTCACACACACCACTGTCAGACTGTAGTCCCGGTCTCACACAACACTGTCAGACTGTACACATGGTCATAACACACCACTGTCAGAATGTACTCCCCGGTCAAACACACCACAGTCAGACTGCACTCCCGGTCTCACACACCCACTGTCAGACTGTACTCCCGGTCCTCACACACCACTGTCAGACAGCACTCCCGGACTCACACACACACCACTGTCAGACTGCACTGCCGGTCACACACACCACTGTCACCCTGAACTCCTGGTCTCACACACCACTGTCAGACTGTACTGCCGGTCTCACACACCACTGTCAGACTGCACTTCCGGTCTCACACACCACTGTCAGACTGTACTCCAAGTCACACACACCACTGTCAGACTGCACTCCCGGTCTCACACACCACTGTCAGACTGCACTCCTGGTCTCATACACACACCACAGTCAGACCTCCACTCCCGGTCACACACACACACCACAGTCAGACTGCACTCCCGGTCACCCACACCACTGTCAGACTGCACTCCCGGTCTCACACACCACTGTAACACTGCACTCCCGGTCTCTCGCACGACTGTCAGACGGTACTCCCGGTCTCACACACCACTGTCAGACTGCACTCCCGATCACCCACACCACTACCAGAATGCACTCCCGGTCTCTCACACGACTGTCAGACTCTACTCCCGGTCTCACGCCACCTCTGTGAAACTGCACTCCTGGTCACACACACCACTGTCAGACTGCACTCCCGGTCACACACACCACTGTCAGACTGCACTCCCGGTCCCACACACCACTGTCAGACTGTACTCCCGGTCACACACACCACTGTCTGGCTGCACTCCCGGTCTCACACACCATTGTCAGACTGCACTCCCGGTCTCACACACACCACACTCAGACTGCAATCCCGGTCTCTCACACCACTGTCAGACTGTAGACCCGGTCTCACACACCACTGTCAGACTGCACTCCGGTCTCACACACCACTTTCTGACTGCACTCCCGGTCACACACACACCACTTCCTGACTGCACTCCCGCGTCACACACACTCTACTGTCAGACTGCACTCCCGGTCTCACACACCTCTGTCGGACTGCACTCCCGATCACACACACTCTACTGTCAGACTGCACTCCTGGTCTCACACACCACTGTCAGACTGCACTCCCGGTCACACACACCACTGTCAGATTGTAGTCCCGGTCTGACACACCACTGTCAGGCTGCACCTCCCGGTCACACACACCACCGTCTGACTGCCACTCCCGGTCTCACACACCACTGTCAGACTGCACTCCCCGGTGTCACACACACACCACAGTCAGACTGCACTCCCGGTCACCCACACCACTGCCTAGAATGCACTCCCGGTCTCTCACACGACCGTCAGACTGCACTCCAGGTCACACACACCACTCTCAACTGCATTCCTGGTCTCACACACCACTGTCAGACTGCACTCCCGGTCTCACACACACACCACTGTCAGACTGCACCTCCCGGTCACACACACAACTGCCAGACTGCACTCCCGGTCTTAAACACGACTGTCAGACTGTACTCTCGGTCTCATACACCACTGTCAGACTGTAGTCCCGGTCTCACACACCACTGTCAGACTGCACTCCCGGTCTCACACACCACTGTCAGACTGTAGTCCCGGTCTCACACACCACTGTCAGACTGCACTCCCGGTCTCACACACACCACTGTCAGACTGCACTCCCGGTCACACATACTCTACTGTCAGACTGCACTCCCGGTCTCACACACCACTGTCAGACTGCACTCCCGGTCTCACACACCACTGTCAGACTGTAGTCCCGGTCTCACACACCACTGTCAGACTGCACTCCCGGTCTCACACACCACTGTCAGACTGCACTCCCGGTCACACATACTCTACTGTCAGACTGCACTCCCGGTCTCACACACCACTGTCAGACTGCACTCCCGGTCACACACACCACTGTCAGATTGTAGTCCCGGTCTCACACACCACTGTCAGACTGCACTCCCGGTCTCACACACACACCCCGCTGTCAGAGACTGCACTCCCGGTCACCCACACCACTGCCAGACTGCACTCCCCGGTCACTCACACGACTGTCAGACTGTACCTCCCGGTCTCACACTCCACTGTCAGACTGCACTCCTGGTCACACATACTCTACTGTCAGACTGCACTCCCGGTCTCACACACCACTGTCAGACTGCACTCCCCGGTCTCACCACACCACTGTCAGACTGCTAGTCCCGGTCTCACACACCACTGTCAGACTGCACTCCCGGTCTCACACACCACTGTCAGACTGCACTCCCGGTCACACATACTCTACTGTCAGACCTGCACTCCCGGTCTCACACACCACAGTCAGACTGTACTCCCGGTCTCACACACCATTGTCAGACTGCAATTCCGGTCACACACACCACTGTCACGCTGCACTCCCGGTCTCTCACACACCATTGTCAGACTGTACTCTCGGTCTCAGACCACCACTATCAGACAGCACTCCCGGTCACAACACACTCTACTGTCAGATTGCACTCCCGGTCTCACACAGTGCTGTCAGACTGCACTCCCGGTCACACGTACCAATGTCAGACTGTAGTCCCCGGTCTCACACTCCACAGTCTGACTGCACTCCCAGTGTCACACACCACTGTCAGACTGCACTCCTGGTCACAAACACCACTGTCACGGTGCACTCCCGGTCTCACACACGATTGTCAGACTGTACTCCCGGTCTCACACACCACTGTCAGACTGCACTCCCGGCCTCACACACTGCTGTCAGACTGCACTCCCGGTCCTCACACACACACCACTGTCAGACTGCTCTCCCGGTCACACACACTTCTGTCAGAGTGCATTCCCGGTCACACACACCACAGTGAGACTGCACTCCCTGTCTCACACACCACAGTAAGACTGTACTCCCGGTCTCACACACCACTGTCAGACTGCAATTCCGGTCACACACACCACTGTCAGACTGCACTCCCAGTCACACACACCACTGTCACGCTGCACTCCCGGTCTCACAACACCATTGTCAGAATCTACTCTCGTTCTCACACACCACTGTCAGACTGCACTCCCGGTCTCACACTCTGCTGTCAGACTGCACTCCCGGTCACACGCACCACTGTCAGACTGTAGTCCCGGTCACACACACAACATTGTCAGACTGCACACACGGTCACCACGCACCACTGTCAGAATGTACTCCCGGTCAAACACACCACAGTCTGACTGCACTCCCAGTCTCACACACCACAGTCAGGACTGCACTCCCGGTCACACACACCACTGTCACACTGTACTCCTGGTCACAACACCACTGTCAGACTGCACTCCAGGTCACACACACCACTGTCGGACTGTAGTCCCGGTCTCACACGCCACTGTCAGACTGCACTCCCGGTCACACACACCACTGTCAGACTGCACTCCCTGTCTCACACATCACTGTCAGACTGTACTCCCGGTCTCACACACCACTGTCTGACTGTACTCGCGGTCTCACATACCACTATCAGACTGCACTCCCGGTCTCACACACACACCACTGTCAGACTGCACTCCCGGTCACACACACAACTGCCAGACTGCACTCCCGGTCTCTAACACGACTGTCAGACTGTACTCTCGGTCTCATACACCACTGACAGACTGCACTCCCGGTCACACACACCACTGTCAGACTGCACTCCTGGTCACCACACACACCACTGTCAGACTGTAGTCCCGGTCTCACACAACACTGTCAGACTGCACACCACGGTCATAACACACCACTGTCAGAATGTACTCCCAGTCAAACACACCACAGTCAGACTGCACTCCCGGTCTCACACACCACTGTCAGACTGCACTCCCGGTCTCACACACACCACTGTCAGACTTCAACCCGGGGTCACACACCACTTTCAGACTGCACTCCCGGTCTCACACACACCACACTCAGACTGCAATCCCGGTCTCACACACCACTGTCAGACTGTAGTCCCGGTCTCACACACCACTGTCAGACTGCACTCCCGGTCGCACACACTCTACTGTCAGACTGCACTCCCGGTCTCACACACCACTGTCAGACTGCACTCCCGGTCACACACACACTGTCAGATTGCAGTCCCGGTCTCACACACCACTGTCAGGCTGCACTCCCGGTCACACACACCACTGTCTGACTGCACTCCCGGTCTCACACACCACTGTCAGACTGTACGCCTGGTCTCACACACACACCACAGTCAGACTGCACTCCCCGGTCACCCACACCACTGCCAGAATGCACTCCCGGTCTCTCACACGACTGTCAGACTGTACTCTGGGTCTCATACACCACTGTCAGTCTGCATTCCCAGTCACACACACAACTGTCAGACTGTACTCCCGGTCTCACACACCACTATCAGACTGCACCCCCCGGTCTCACACACACCACTGTCAGACTGCACACTCGGTCACACACACCACTGTCAGATAGTAGTCCCAGTCTCACACACCACTGTCAGGCTGCACTCCGGTCACACACACCACTGTCTGACTGAACTCCCGGTCCACACACCACTGTCAGACAGCACTCCCGGTCTCACACACACACACCGCTGTCAGACTGCACTCCCGGTCTCACACACACCACACTCAGACTGCACTCCCGGTCACACACACCACTGTCAACACAGCACTCCTGGTCTCATACACCACTGTCAGACTGTACTACCGGTCTCACACAGCACTGTCAGACTGCACTCGCGGTCACACACACTCTAATGACAGACAGCTGCAACTCCCGGTCTCAACACACCGCTGTCAGACTGCACTCCAGGTTACACACACCAGTGTCAGACTGTAGTCCCGGTCTCACACACCTCTGTCAGACTGCACTCCCGGTCACACACACCACAGTCAGACTGCACTCCCTGTCTCACACACGCACTGTAAGACTGTACTCCCTGTCTCACACACCACTGTCAGACTGCCATTCCGGTCACACACACCACTGTCAGACTGCACTCCCAGTCACACACACCACTGTTACGCTGCACTCCAGTCTCACACACCATTGTCAGACTGTACTCTCGGTCTCACAGAACACTATCAGACTGCACTCCCGGTCACACACACTCTACTGTCAGACTGCACTCCCGGTCTCACACACTGCTGTCAGACTGCACTCCCTGTCACCACGCACCACTGTCAGACTGTAGTCCCGGTCACACACACCACTGTCAGACTGTAGTCCCGGTCACACGCACCACTGTCAGACTGTAGTCCCGGTCTCACACAACATTGTCAGACTGCACTCCCGGGTCTCACACACCACTGTCAGACTGCACTCCCGGTCTCACACACACACCGCTGTCAGACTGCACTCCCGGTCACCCACACCACTGCCAGACTGCACTCCCGGTCTCTCACACGACTGTCAGACTGTACTCCCGGTCTCACACTCCACTGTCAGAC
>NW_027276432.1:0-39643 GCF_030028105.1 Mobula birostris | reverse complement strand
CCCTTGTCCAGAGATGAGACACCTGATGCTCCATCTCTTGTCCAAAGGATCAGACACCTGCTGCTCCATCATCTTCCCAGAGGTCAGACACCTGCTGCTCCATCGTCTTGTCCCAGAGATGAGACACCTTCGCCTCCATCCCCTTAGCCCAGAGACCAGACACCTGCCGCTCCATCCCCTTATCCCAGAAATCAGACACCTGCTGCTCCATCCCTTATCCCGAGATCAGACACCTGCTGCTGCATCGCCATGTCCCAGAGATCAGACACCTGCTCCTCCATCCCCTTGTCCCAGAGAACAGACACCTGCTGCTCCATCCCCTTATCCAAGAGATCGGACACCTGCTGCACCATCCCCCTGTCCCAGAGTTCGGACTCCTGCTGCTCCATCCCCTTGGCCCAAAGACCAGACACCTGCTGCTCCATCGTCGTCCAGATATCAGACATCTGCTGCACCTTCCCCTTGTCCCAGAGATTAGACAGCTGCTGCTCCATCACCTTATCCCAGAGATCGGTCACCTGCTGCGCCATCCCCTTGTCCCAGAGATCGGACACCTGCTGCCCCATCCCCTTGGCCCAAAGACCAGACACCTGCTGCTCCATCGTCGTCCCAGATATCAGACATCTGCTGCACCATTCCATTGTCCGAGAGATCAGACACCTGCTGCTCCATCGCCTTCTCTCAGAGAGGCGACGTCTGCTGGTCCATCCCCTTGTTCCGGAAATCAGACACCTGCTGCTCCACATTCTTGCATAGAGATCAGACACCTGCTGCTCCATCCCCTTGACCAAGAGATCGGACACCTGAGCTCCATCATCGTCCCAGAGATCAGACACCTGTTGCCCCATTCCCTTGTCCCAGAGATCAGACACCTGCTGCTCCATCTCCTTGTCAAAAGGATCAGACGCCTGCTGCTCCATCTCCTTATCCAAAGCATCAGACACCTGCTGATCCATCATCTTCCCAGAGGTCAGACACCTGCTGCTCCATCTCCTTGTCACAGAGATGAGACACCTGCTGGTCCATCGTCTTGTCCCAGAGATGAGACACCTGCGCCTCCATCACCTTAGCCCAGTGATCAGACACCTGCTGCTCCATCCCCTTGTCCCAGAGATCAGACACCTGATGCGCCATCACATGGTCCCAGAGAGAATACACCTGCTGCTCCATCTCCTTCTTCCAGACATCAGACAACTCCTGCTCCATCCCTTTGACCCAGAGATCGTACACCTTGTCCTCCATCCCCTTGTCCCGGAGATCAGACACCTGCTACACCATGCCCATGTCCCAGAGATCAGACACCTGCTGCTCCATCTCCTTGTCCCAGAGATAAGACACCTGCATGTCCATCGTCTTGTCCCAGAGATGAGACACCTGCGCCTCCATCCCTTCAGCCCAGAGGTCAGGCACCTGCTGCTCGATCCCCTTATCCCAGAGATGAGATCCTGCTGCTCCATTCCCTTATCCCAGAGATCAGACACCTGCTGCTCCATCGACTTGTCCCAGATATCAGACACCTGCTGCTCCATCCCCTTATCCCAGAGATCAGGCACCTGCTGCTCCATCACCTTGTCCCAGAGATAAGACACCTGCATGTCCATCGTCTTGTCCCAGAGATGAGACACCTGCGCCTCCATCCCTTTAGCCCAGAGGTCAGCCACCTGCTGCTCAATCCCCTTATCCCAGAGATGAGAATCCTGCTGCTCCATTCCCTTATCCCAGAGATCAGACACCTGCTGCTCCATCGACTTGTCCCAGATATCAGACACCTGCTGCTCCATCTCCTTTTCCCAGAGATCAGACACCTGTTGCCACATTCCCTTGTCCCAGAGATGAGACACCTGATGCTCCATCTCTTGTCCAAAGGATCAGACACCTGCTGCTCCATCATCTTCCCAGAGGTCAGACACCTGCTGCTCCATCGTCTTGTCCCAGAGATGAGACACCTTCGCCTCCATCCCTTAGCCCAGAGACCAGACACTGCCGCTCCATCCCCTTATCCCAGAAATCAGACACCTGCTGCTCCATCCCCTTATCCCGAGATCAGACACCTGCTGCTGCATCGCCATGTCCCAGAGATCAGACACCTGCTCCTCCATCCCCTTGTCCCAGAGAACAGACACCTGCTGCTCCATCCCCTTATCCAAGAGATCGGACACCTGCTGCACCATCCCCCTGTCCCAGAGTTCGGACTCCTGCTGCTCCATCCCTTGGCCCAAAGACCAGACACCTGCTGCTCCATCGTCGTCCCAGATATCAGACATCTGCTGCACCTTCCCCTTGTCCCAGAGATTAGACAGCTGCTGCTCCATCACCTTATCCCAGAGATCGGTCACCTGCTGCGCCATCCCCTTGTCCCAGAGATCGGACACCTGCTGCCCCATCCCCTTGGCCCAAAGACCAGACACCTGCTGCTCCATCGTCGTCCCAGATATCAGACATCTGCTGCACCATTCCATTGTCCGAGAGATCAGACACCTGCTGCTCCATCGCCTTCTCTCAGAGAGGCGACGTCTGCTGGTCCATCCCCTTGTTCCGGAAATCAGACACCTGCTGCTCCACATTCTTGCATAGAGATCAGACACCTGCTGCTCCATCCCCTTGACCAAGAGATCGGACACCTGAGCTCCATCATCGTCCCAGAGATCAGACACCTGTTGCCCCATTCCCTTGTCCCAGAGATCAGACACCTGCTGCTCCATCTCCTTGTCAAAAGGATCAGACGCCTGCTGCTCCATCTCCTTATCCAAAGCATCAGACACCTGCTGATCCATCATCTTCCCAGAGGTCAGACACCTGCTGCTCCATCTCCTTGTCACAGAGATGAGACACCTGCTGGTCCATCGTCTTGTCCCAGAGATGAGACACCTGCGCCTCCATCACCTTAGCCCAGTGATCAGACACCTGCTGCTCCATCCCCTTGTCCCAGAGATCAGACACCTGATGCGCCATCACATGGTCCCAGAGAGAATACACCTGCTGCTCCATCTCCTTCTTCCAGACATCAGACAACTCCTGCTCCATCCCTTTGACCCAGAGATCGTACACCTTGTCCTCCATCCCCTTGTCCCGGAGATCAGACACCTGCTACACCATGCCCATGTCCCAGAGATCAGACACCTGCTGCTCCATCTCCTTGTCCCAGAGATAAGACACCTGCATGTCCATCGTCTTGTCCCAGAGATGAGACACCTGCGCCTCCATCCCTTCAGCCCAGAGGTCAGGCACCTGCTGCTCGATCCCCTTATCCAGAGATGAGAATCCTGCTGCTCCATTCCCTTATCCCAGAGATCAGACACCTGCTGCTCCATCGACTTGTCCCAGATATCAGACACCTGCTGCTCCATCCCCTTATCCCAGAGATCAGGCACCTGCTGCTCCATCACCTTGTCCCAGAGATAAGACACCTGCATGTCCATCGTCTTGTCCCAGAGATGAGACACCTGCGCCTCCATCCCTTTAGCCCAGAGGTCAGCCACCTGCTGCTCAATCCCCTTATCCCAGAGATGAGAATCCTGCTGCTCCATTCCCTTATCCCAGAGATCAGACACCTGCTGCTCCATCGACTTGTCCCAGATATCAGACACCTGCTGCTCCATCTCCTTTTCCCAGAGATCAGACACTTGTTGCCACATTCCCTTGTCCCAGAGATGAGACACCTGATGCTCCATCTCTTGTCCAAAGGATCAGACACCTGCTGCTCCATCATCTTCCAGAGGTCAGACACCTGCTGCTCCATCGTCTTGTCCCAGAGATGAGACACCTTCGCCTCCATCCCCTTAGCCCAGAGACCAGACACCTGCCGCTCCATCCCTTATCCCAGAAATCAGACACCTGCTGCTCCATCCCCTTATCCCGAGATCAGACACCTGCTGCTGCATCGCCATGTCCCAGAGATCAGACACCTGCTCCTCCATCCCCTTGTCCGAGCGATCAGACACCTGTTGCTCTATCACCTTGTCCCAGAGTGGATACACCTGCTGCTCCATCCCGTTGTCCCAGAGATCAGAAACCTCCTGCTCCCATTTTGCTTGTCCCAGAGATCAGACACCTTTTTCCCCATCCCCTTGTCCCAGAGATCAGACACCTGCTGCTCCATCACCTTGTCCCAGAGATCAGACACCTGCTGCTCCCTCTCCATATCCCAGCGTTCAGACACCTGTTGCCCCATTCCCTTGTCCAAAGATCAGACACTTGCTGCTCTATCTCCTTGTCCAAAGCATCAGACACCTGCTGCTCCATCATCCTCCCAGAGCTCAGACACCCGCTGCTCCATCCCCTTGTCCAGAGATATACACCTGCATGTCCATCGTCTTGTGCCAGAGATGAGACACCTGCGCCTCCATCCCTTTAGCCCAGAGGCCAGGCACCTGCTGCTCCATCCCCTTATCCAGAGATGAGACTCCTGCTGCTCCATTCCCTTATCCCAGAGATCAGACACTGCTGCTCCATCGACTTGTCCCAGATATCAGACACCTGCTGCTCCATCCCCTTATCCCAGAGTTCAGACAACTGCTGCGCCATCCCCTTGTCCCAGAGATCGGACAATGGCGGCTCCATCCCTTGTCCCAGAGATCAGACACCTGTTCCTCCATCCCCTTTTCCGAGAGATCAGACACCTGATGCTCCATCACGTGGTCCCAGAGAGGATACACCTGCTGTTCCATCTCCTTCTCCCAGACATCAGACAACTGCTGCTCCATCCCTTTGACCCAGTGATCGTACACCTTGTCCTCCATCCCCTTGTCCCGGAGATCGGACACCTGCTACACCATGCCCATGTCCATAGATCAGACACCTGCTGCTCCATCCCCTTTCCCACAGATCAGACACCTGAGCTCCATCAGCGTCCCGGAGATCAGACAACTGCTGCTCCATCTCCTTGACCCAGAGGTCAGACACATGCTGCTCCCCTCTCCATATCCCAGCGTTCAGACACCTGTTGCCCATTCCCTTGTCCCAAAGATCAGACACTTGCTGCTCCATCTCCTTGTCAAAGCATCAGACACCTGCTGCTCCATCATCCTCCCAGAGCTCAGACACCCGCTGCTCCATCCCCTTGTCCCAGAGATATACACCTGCATGTCCATCGTCTTGTGCCAGAGATGAGACACCTGCGCCTCCATCCCTTTAGCCCAGAGGCCAGGCACCTGCTGCTCCATCCCCTTATCCCAGAGATGAGACTCCTGCTGCACCATTCCCTTATCCCAGAGATCAGACACCTGCTGCTCCATCGACTTGTCCCAGATATCAGACACTGCTGCTCCATCCCCTTGTCCCAGAGATCAGACACCTGCTGCTCCATCACCTTGTCCCAGAGATCAGACACCTGCTGCTCCATCCCCTTGTCCCAGAGATCAGACACCTGTTCCTCCATCCCCTTTTCCGAGAGATCAGACACCTGATGCTCCATCACGTGGTCCCAGAGAGGATACACCTGCTGTTCCATCTCCTTCTCCCAGACATCAGACAACTGCTGCTCCATCCCTTTGACCCCAGTGATCGTACACCTTGTCCTCCATCCCCTTGTCCCGGAGATCGGACACCTGCTACACCATGCCCATGTCCATAGATCAGACACCTGCTGCTCCATCCCCTTTCCCACAGATCAGACACCTGAGCTCCATCAGCGTCCCAGAGATCAGACAACTGCTGCTCCATCTCCTTGACCCAGAGGTCAGACACATGCTGCTCCCTCTCCATATCCCAGCGTTCAGACACCTGTTGCCCCATTCCCTTGTCCCAAAGATCAGACACTTGCCTGCTCCATCTCCTTGTCCAAAGCATCAGACACCTGCTGCTCCATCATCCTCCCAGAGCTCAGACACCCGCTGCTCCCATCCCTTGTCCCAGAGATATACACCTGCATGTCCATCGTCTTGTGCCAGAGATGAGACACCTGCGCCTCCATCCCTTTAGCCCAGAGGCCAGCACCTGCTGCTCCATCCCCTTATCCCAGAGATGAGACTCCTGCTGCTCCATTCCCTTATCCGAGAGATCAGACACCTGCTGCTCCATCGACTTGTCCAGATATCAGATACCTGCAGCTCCATCCCCTTATCCCAGAGTTCAGACACCTGGCTGCTCCATCTCCTTGACCCAGAGGTCAGACACCTGCTGCACCATCCCCTTGTCCCAGAGATGAGACAGCTGCTGGTCCATCGTCTTGTCCCAGAGATGAGACACCTGCGCCTGCATCCCCTTAGCCCAGAGATCAGACACCTGCAGCTCCATCCCCTTATCCCAGAGATCAGACACCTCCTGCTCATCCCCCTTATCCCAGAGATCAGACACCTGTTGCTCCAGCCCCTTGGCCCAAAGACCAGACACCTGCTGCTCCATCGTCAGCCCATGAGATCAGACACCTGCTGCTCCATCTCCTTGACCCAGAGTCCAGACACATGCTGCTCCCTCTCCTTTTTCCAGAGATCAGACAACTGTTCCTCCATCCCCTTTTCCGAGAGATCAGACACCTGATGCGCCATCACGTGGTCCCAGAGAGGATACACCTGCTGCTCCATCTCCTTCTCCCAGACATCAGACAACTCCTGCCTCCATCCCCTTTGACCCAGTGAGACGTACACCTTGTCCTCCATACCCTTGTCCCGGGAGATCGGACACCTGCTACACCATGCCCCATGTCCCATAGATCAGACACCTGCTGCTCCATCCCCTTTCCCACAGATCAGGACACCTGAGCTCCATCAGCGTCCCAGAGATCAGACAACTGCTGCTCCATCTCCTTGACCCAGAGGTCAGACACATGCTGCTCCCTCTCCCTATCCCAGCGTTCAGACACCTGTTGCCCATTCCCTTGTCCCAAAGATCAGACACTGCTGCTCCATCTCCTTGTCCAAAGCATCAGACACCTGCTGCTCCATCATCCTCCCAGAGCTCAGACACCCGCTGCTCCATCCGCCTTGTCCAGAGATATACACCCTGCAATGTCCAATCGTCTTGTGCCAGAGATGAGACACCTGCGCCTCCATCCTTTAGCCCAGAGGCCAGGCACCTGCTGCTCCATCCCCTTATCCCAGAGATGAGACTCCTGCTGCTCCATTCCCTTATCCCAGAGATCAGACACCTGCTGCTCCATCGGACTTGTCCCAGATATCAGATACCTGCTGCTCCATCCCCTTATCCCAGAGTTCAGACACCTGCTGCTCCATCTCCTTGACCCAGAGGTCAGACACCTGCTGCCTCATCCCCTTGTCCAGAGATGAGACAGCTGCTGTCCATCGTCTTGTCCCAGAGATGAGACACCTGCGCCTGCCATCCCCTTAGCCCAGAGATCAGACACCTGCAGCTCCCATCCTTATCCCAGAGATCAGACACCTCCTGCTCCATCCCCCTTATCCCAGAGATCAGACACCTGTTGCTCCAGCCCCTTGGCCCAAAGACCAGACACCTGCTGCTCCATCGTCATCCAGAGATCAGACACCTGCTGCTCCATCTCCTTGACCCAGAGTCCAGACACATGCTGCTCCTCTCCTTTTCCAGAGATCAGACAAACTGTTCCTCCATCCCCTTTTCGAGAGATCAGACACCTGATGCGCCACTCACGTGGTCCAGAGAGGATACACCTGCTGCTCCATCTCCTTCTCCCAGACATCAGACAACTCCTGTCCATCCCTTTGACCCAAGAGATCGTACACCTTGTCCTCCATCCCCTTGTCCCGGAGATCAGACACCTGCTACACCATGCCCATGTCCCCGAGATCAACACCTGCTGCTCCATCCCTTGTCCCAGAGATAAGACACCTGCATGTCCATCGTCTTGTCCCGGAGATGAGACACCTGCGCCTCCATCCCCTTTAGCCCAGAGGTCAGGCACCTGCTGCTCAATCCCCTTATCCAAGAGAGATGAGAATCCTGCTGCTCCATTCCCTTATCCCAGAGATCAGACACCTGCTGCTCCATCGACTTGTCCCAGATATCAGACACCTGCTGCTCATCCCCTTATCCCAGAGATCAGGCACCTGCTGCTCCATCACCTTGCCCAGAGATCAGACACCTGCTGCGCCATCCCCTTGTCCCAGAGATCAGATACTCGGAGCTCCATCGTCGTCCCAGAGATCAGACACCTGCTGCTCCATCCCTCACCTCAGAGTTCAGACACCTGCCTGCCTCCATCCCCTTGTCCCAGCGATCAGACAACTTCTACACCATCCCCTTGTCCCAGAGATCAGACACCTGCTGCCCCATCCCCCTCTCCTAGAGATCAGACACCTGCTGCTCCATCCCCTTGTCCCAGAGATCAGACACCTGTTCCTCCATCCCCTTTCCGAGAGATCAGACACCTGATGCTCCATCACGTGGTCCCAGAGAGGATACACCTGCTGCTCCATCTCCTCTCCCAGACATCAGACACCTGCTGCTCCATCATCCTCCCAGAGCTCAGACACCTGCTGCTCCATCCCCTTGTCCCAGAGATATACACCTGCATGTCCATCGTCTTGTGCCAGAGATGAGACACCTGCACCTCCATCCCTTTAGCCCAGAGGCCAGGCACCTGCTGCTCCATTCCCTTATCCCAGAGATCAGGACACCTGCTGCTCCATCGACTTGTCCCAGATATCAGACACCTGCTGCTCCCATCCCCTTATCCCAGAGTTCAGACAACTGCTGCGCCATCCCCTTGTCCCAGAGATCGGACAATGGCGGCTCCATCCCCTTGTTCAGAGATCAGACACCTGCTGCTCCATCTCCTTGACCCAGAGGTCAGACACCTGCTGCTCCATCCCCTTGTCCCAGAGATGAGACACCTGCTGGTCCATCGTCTTGTCCCAGAGATGAGACACCTGCGCCTGCATCCCCTTAGCCCAGAGATCAGACACCTGCAGCTCCATCCCCTTATCCAGAGATCAGACACCTCCTGCTGCATCCCCTTATCCAGAGATCAGACACCTGTTGCTCCAGCCCCTTGGCCAAAGACCAGACACCTGCTGCTCCATCGTCATCCCAGAGATCAGACACCTGCTGCTCCATCTCCTTGACCCAGAGTCCAGACACATGCTGCTCCCTCTCCTTTTCTCAGAGATCAGACAACTGTTCCTCCATCCCCTTTTCCGAGAGATCAGACACCTGATGAGCCATCAGATGGTCCCAGAGAGGATACACCTGCTGCTCCATCTCCTTCTTCCAGACATCAGACAACTCCTGCTCCATCCCTTTGACCAGAGATCGTACACCTTGTCCTCCATCCCCTTGTCCTGGAAATCAGACACCTGCTACACCATGCCCATGTCCAGAGATCAGACACCTGCTGCTCCATCCCCTTGTCCCAGAGATAAGACACCTGCATGTCATCGTCTTGTCCCAGAGATGAGACACCTGCGCCTCCATCCCTTTAGCCCAGAGGTCAGCCACCTGCTGCTCAATCCCCTTATCCCAGAGATGAGAATACTGCTGCTCCATTCCCTTATCCCAGAGATCAGACACCTGCTGCTCCATCGACTTGTCCCAGATATCAGACACCTGCTGCTCCATCTCCTTTTCCCAGAGATCAGACACTTGTTGCCACATTCCCTTGTCCCAGAGATGAGACACCTGATCTCCATCTCTTGTCCAAAGGATCAGACACCTGCTGCTCCATCATCTCCCAGAGGTCAGACACCTGCTGCTCCATCGTCTTGTCCCAGAGATGAGACACCTTCGCCTCCATCCCCTTAGCCCAGAGACCAGACACCTGCCGCTCCATCCCCTTATCCCAGAAATCAGACACCTGCTGCTCCATCCCCTTATCCGAGATCAGACACCTGCTGCTGCATCGCCATGTCCCAGAGATCAGACACCTGCTCCTCCATCCCCTTGGTCCGAGCGATCAGACACCTGTTTGCTCTATCACCTTGTCCCAGAGTGGATACACCTGCTGCTCCATCCGTTGTCCCAGAGATCAGAAACCTCCTGCTCCATTTTGCTTGTCCCAGAGATCAGACACCTTTTTCCCCATCCCCTTGTCCAGAGATCAGACACCTGCTGCTCCATCACCTTGTCCAGAGATCAGACACCTGCTGCTCCCTCTCCATATCCCAGCGTTCAGACACCTGTTGCCCCATTCCCTTGTCCCAAGATCAGACACTTGCTGCTCCATTCTCCTTGTCCAAAGCATCAGACACCTGCTGCTCCATCATCCTCCAGAGCTCAGACACCCGCTGCTCCATCCCCTTGTCCCAGAGATATACACCTGCATGTCCATCGTCTTGTGCCAGAGATGAGACACCTGCGCCTCCATCCCTTAGCCCAGAGGCCAGGCACCTGCTGCTCCATCCCTTATCCCAGAGATGAGACTCCTGCTGCTCCATTCCCTTATCCCAGAGATCAGACACCTGCTGCTCCATCGACTTGTCCCAGATATCAGACACCTGCTGCTCCATCCCCTTATCCCAGAGTTCAGACAACTGCTGCGCCATCCCTTGTCCCAGAGATCGGACAATGGCGCTCCATCCCCTTGTCCCAGAGATCAGACACCTGCTGCTCCATCTCCTTGACCCAGAGGTCAGACACCTGCTGCTCCATCCCCTGGTCGCAGAGATGAGAAACCTGCTGGTCCATCGTCTTGTCCCAGAGATGAGACACCTGCTGCTCCATCCCCTTATCCCAGAGATCAGAGACCTCCTGCTCCATCCCCTTATCCCAGAGATCAGACACCTGTTGCTCCATCACCTCGCCCAGAGATCAGACACCTGCTGCTCCATCCCCTTATCCCAGAGATCAGGCACCTGCTGCTCCATCACCTCGCCCGGAGATCAGACACCTGCTGCGCCATCTCCTTCACCCAGAGTTCAGACACATGCTGCTCCCTCTCCTTGTCCCAGAGATAAGACACCTGCATGTCCATCGTCTTGTCCCAGAGATGAGACACCTGCGCCTCCATCCCTTCAGCCCAGAGTGTCAGGCACCTGCTGCTCGATCCCCTTATCCCAGAGATGAGAATCCTGCTGCTCCATTCCCTTATCCCAGAGATCAGACACCTGCTGCTCCATCGACTTGTCCCAGATATCAGACACCTGCTGCTCCATCCCCTTATCCCAGAGATCAGGCACCTGCTGCTCCATCACCTTGTCCCAGAGATCAGACACCTGCTGCGCCATCCCCTTGTCCCAGAGATCAGACACCTGCTGCGCCATCCCCTTGTCCCAGAGATCAGACACCTGAGCTCCATCGTTGTCCCAGAGATCAGACACCTGCTGCTCCATCTCCTTCACCCAGAGTTCAGACACATGCTGCCTCCCTCTCCTTTTCCCAGAGATCAGACACTTGTTGCCACATTCCCTTATTCCAGAGATGAGACACCTGATGCTCCATCTCTTGTCCAAAGGATCAGACACCTGCTGCTCCATCATCTTCCCAGAGGTCAGTCACCTGCTGCTCAATCCCCTTATCCCAGAGATGAGAATCCTGCTGCTCCATCACCTTGTCGCAGAGAGGATAAACCTGCTGCTCCAACCCGTTGTCTCAGAGATCAGACATCTGCTGCTCCATCTCCTTCTCCCAGATATCAGACAACTGCTGCTCCATCCCTTTCACCCAGAGATCGTACATTTTGTGCTCCATCCTCTTGTCCCAGAGATCAGACACCTGCTGCACCTTCCCCTTGTCCCAGAGAACAGACACCTGCTGCTCCATCCCCTTATCCAAGAGATCGGACACCTGCTGCACCATCCCCCTGTCCCAGAGTTCGGACTCCTGCTGCTCCATCCCCTTGGCCCAAAGACCAGACACCTGCTGCTCCATCGTCGTCCCAGATATCAGACATCTGCTGCACCTTCCCCTTGTCCCAGAGATTAGACAGCTGCTGCTCCATCACCTTATCCCAGAGATCGGTCACCTGCTGCGCCATCCCCTTGTCCCAGAGATCGGACACCTGCTGCCCCATCCCCTTGGCCCAAAGACCAGACACCTGCTGCTCCATCGTCGTCCCAGATATCAGACATCTGCTGCACCATTCCATTGTCCGAGAGATCAGACACCTGCTGCTCCATCGCCTTCTCTCAGAGAGGCGACGTCTGCTGGTCCATCCCCTTGTTCCGGAAATCAGACACCTGCTGCTCCACATTCTTGCATAGAGATCAGACACCTGCTGCTCCATCCCCTTGACCAAGAGATCGGACACCTGAGCTCCATCATCGTCCCAGAGATCAGACACCTGTTGCCCCATTCCCTTGTCCCAGAGATCAGACACCTGCTGCTCCATCTCCTTGTCAAAAGGATCAGACGCCTGCTGCTCCATCTCCTTATCCAAAGCATCAGACACCTGCTGATCCATCATCTTCCCAGAGGTCAGACACCTGCTGCTCCATCTCCTTGTCACAGAGATGAGACACCTGCTGGTCCATCGTCTTGTCCCAGAGATGAGACACCTGCGCCTCCATCACCTTAGCCCAGTGATCAGACACCTGCTGCTCCATCCCCTTGTCCCAGAGATCAGACACCTGATGCGCCATCACATGGTCCCAGAGAGAATACACCTGCTGCTCCATCTCCTTCTTCCAGACATCAGACAACTCCTGCTCCATCCCTTTGACCCAGAGATCGTACACCTTGTCCTCCATCCCCTTGTCCCGGAGATCAGACACCTGCTACACCATGCCCATGTCCCAGAGATCAGACACCTGCTGCTCCATCTCCTTGTCCCAGAGATAAGACACCTGCATGTCCATCGTCTTGTCCCAGAGATGAGACACCTGCGCCTCCATCCCTTCAGCCCAGAGGTCAGGCACCTGCTGCTCGATCCCCTTATCCCAGAGATGAGAATCCTGCTGCTCCATTCCCTTATCCCAGAGATCAGACACCTGCTGCTCCATCGACTTGTCCCAGATATCAGACACCTGCTGCTCCATCCCCTTATCCCAGAGATCAGGCACCTGCTGCTCCATCACCTTGTCCCAGAGATAAGACACCTGCATGTCCATCGTCTTGTCCCAGAGATGAGACACCTGCGCCTCCATCCCTTTAGCCCAGAGGTCAGCCACCTGCTGCTCAATCCCCTTATCCCAGAGATGAGAATCCTGCTGCTCCATTCCCTTATCCCAGAGATCAGACACCTGCTGCTCCATCGACTTGTCCCAGATATCAGACACCTGCTGCTCCATCTCCTTTTCCCAGAGATCAGACACTTGTTGCCACATTCCCTTGTCCCAGAGATGAGACACCTGATGCTCCATCTCTTGTCCAAAGGATCAGACACCTGCTGCTCCATCATCTTCCCAGAGGTCAGACACCTGCTGCTCCATCGTCTTGTCCCAGAGATGAGACACCTTCGCCTCCATCCCCTTAGCCCAGAGACCAGACACCTGCCGCTCCATCCCCTTATCCCAGAAATCAGACACCTGCTGCTCCATCCCCTTATCCCGAGATCAGACACCTGCTGCTGCATCGCCATGTCCCAGAGATCAGACACCTGCTCCTCCATCCCCTTGTCCGAGCGATCAGACACCTGTTGCTCTATCACCTTGTCCCAGAGTGGATACACCTGCTGCTCCATCCCGTTGTCCCAGAGATCAGAAACCTCCTGCTCCATTTTGCTTGTCCCAGAGATCAGACACCTTTTTCCCCATCCCCTTGTCCCAGAGATCAGACACCTGCTGCTCCATCACCTTGTCCCAGAGATCAGACACCTGCTGCTCCCTCTCCATATCCCAGCGTTCAGACACCTGTTGCCCCATTCCCTTGTCCCAAAGATCAGACACTTGCTGCTCCATCTCCTTGTCCAAAGCATCAGACACCTGCTGCTCCATCATCCTCCCAGAGCTCAGACACCCGCTGCTCCATCCCCTTGTCCCAGAGATATACACCTGCATGTCCATCGTCTTGTGCCAGAGATGAGACACCTGCGCCTCCATCCCTTTAGCCCAGAGGCCAGGCACCTGCTGCTCCATCCCCTTATCCCAGAGATGAGACTCCTGCTGCTCCATTCCCTTATCCCAGAGATCAGACACCTGCTGCTCCATCGACTTGTCCCAGATATCAGACACCTGCTGCTCCATCCCCTTATCCCAGAGTTCAGACAACTGCTGCGCCATCCCCTTGTCCCAGAGATCGGACAATGGCGGCTCCATCCCCTTGTCCCAGAGATCAGACACCTGCTGCTCCATCTCCTTGACCCAGAGGTCAGACACCTGCTGCTCCATCCCCTGGTCGCAGAGATGAGAAACCTGCTGGTCCATCGTCTTGTCCCAGAGATGAGACACCTGCTGCTCCATCCCCTTATCCCAGAGATCAGAGACCTCCTGCTCCATCCCCTTATCCCAGAGATCAGACACCTGTTGCTCCATCACCTCGCCCAGAGATCAGACACCTGCTGCTCCATCCCCTTATCCCAGAGATCAGGCACCTGCTGCTCCATCACCTCGCCCAGAGATCAGACACCTGCTGCGCCATCTCCTTCACCCAGAGTTCAGACACATGCTGCTCCCTCTCCTTGTCCCAGAGATAAGACACCTGCATGTCCATCGTCTTGTCCCAGAGATGAGACACCTGCGCCTCCATCCCTTCAGCCCAGAGGTCAGGCACCTGCTGCTCGATCCCCTTATCCCAGAGATGAGAATCCTGCTGCTCCATTCCCTTATCCCAGAGATCAGACACCTGCTGCTCCATCGACTTGTCCCAGATATCAGACACCTGCTGCTCCATCCCCTTATCCCAGAGATCAGGCACCTGCTGCTCCATCACCTTGTCCCAGAGATCAGACACCTGCTGCGCCATCCCCTTGTCCCAGAGATCAGACACCTGCTGCGCCATCCCCTTGTCCCAGAGATCAGACACCTGAGCTCCATCGTTGTCCCAGAGATCAGACACCTGCTGCTCCATCTCCTTCACCCAGAGTTCAGACACATGCTGCTCCCTCTCCTTTTCCCAGAGATCAGACACTTGTTGCCACATTCCCTTATTCCAGAGATGAGACACCTGATGCTCCATCTCTTGTCCAAAGGATCAGACACCTGCTGCTCCATCATCTTCCCAGAGGTCAGTCACCTGCTGCTCAATCCCCTTATCCCAGAGATGAGAATCCTGCTGCTCCATCACCTTGTCGCAGAGAGGATAAACCTGCTGCTCCAACCCGTTGTCTCAGAGATCAGACATCTGCTGCTCCATCTCCTTCTCCCAGATATCAGACAACTGCTGCTCCATCCCTTTCACCCAGAGATCGTACATTTTGTGCTCCATCCTCTTGTCCCAGAGATCAGACACCTGCTGCACCTCCCCTTGTCCAGAGAACGAGGACACCTGCTGCTCCATCCCCTTATCCAAGAGATCGGACACCTGCTGCACCATCCCCTGTCCCAGAGTTCGGACTCTGCTGCTCCATCCCCTTGGCCCAAAGACCAGACACCTGCTGCTCCATCGTCGTCCCAGATATCAGACATCTGCTGCACCTTCCCCTTGTCCCAGAGATTAGACAGCTGCTGCTCCATCACCTTATCCCAGAGATCGGTCACCTGCTGCGCCATCCCCTTGTCCCAGAGATCGGACACCTGCTGCCCCATCCCCTTGGCCCAAAGACCAGACACCTGCTGCTCCATCGTCGTCCCAGATATCAGACATCTGCTGCACCATTCCATTGTCCGAGAGATCAGACACCTGCTGCTCCCATCGCCTTCTCTCAGAGAGGCGACCGTCTGCTGGTCCATCCCTTGTTCCGGAAATCAGACACTGCTGCTCCACATTCTTGCATAGAGATCAGACACCTGCTGCTCCATCCCCTTGACCAAGAGATCGGACACCTGAGCTCCATCATCGTCCAGAGATCAAGACACCTGTTGCCCCATTCCCTTGTCCCAGAGATTCAGACACCTGCTGCTCCATCTCCTTGTCAAAAGGATCAGACGCTGCTGCTCCATCTCCTTATCCAAAGCATCAGACACCTGCTGATCCATCATCTTCCCAGAGGTCAGACACCTGCTGCTCCATCTCCTTGTCACAGAGATGAGACACCTGCTGGTCCATCGTCTTGTCCCAGAGATGAGGACACCTGCGCCTCCATCACCTAGCCCAGTGATCAGACACCTGCTGCTCCATCCCTTGTCCCAGAGATCAGACACCTGATGCGCCATCACATGGTCCCAGAGAGAATACACCTGCTGCTGCTCCATCTCCTTCTTCCAGACATCAGACAACTCCTGCTCCATCCCTTTGACCCAGAGATCGTACACCTTGTCCTCCATCCCCTTGTCCCGGAGATCAGACACCTGCTACACCATGCCCATGTCCCAGAGATCAGACACCTGCTGCTCCATCTCCTTGTCCCAGAGATAAGACACCTGCATGTCCATCGTCTTGTCCCAGAGATGAGACACCTGCGCCTCCATCCCTTCAGCCCAGAGGTCAGGCACCTGCTGCTCGATCCCCTTATCCCAGAGATGAGAATCCTGCTGCTCCATTCCCTTATCCCAGAGATCAGACACCTGCTGCTCCATCGACTTGTCCCAGATATCAGACACCTGCTGCTCCATCCCCTTATCCCAGAGATCAGGCACCTGCTGCTCCATCACCTTGTCCCAGAGATAAGACACCTGCATGTCCATCGTCTTGTCCCAGAGATGAGACACCTGCGCCTCCATCCCGTTAGCCAGAGGTCAGCCACCTGCTGCTCAATCCCCTTATCCCAGAGATGAGAATCCTGCTGCTCCATTCCCTTATCCCAGAGATCAGACACCTGCTGCTCCATCGACTTGTCCCAGATATCAGACACCTGCTGCTCCATCTCCTTTTCCCAGAGATCAGACACTTGTTGCCACATTCCCTTGTCCCCGAGATGAGACACCTGATGCTCCATCTCTTGTCCAAAGGATCAGACACCTGCTGCTCCATCATCTTCCCAGAGGTCAGACACCTGCTGCTCCATCGTCTTGTCCCAGAGATGAGACACCTTCGCCTACATCCCCTTAGCCCAGAGACCAGACACCTGCCGCTCCATCCCCTTATCCCAGAAATCAGACACCTGCTGCTCCATCCCCTTATCCGAGTTCAGACACCTGCTGCTGCATCGCCATGTCCCAGAGATCAGACACCTGCTCCTCCATCCCCTTGTCCGAGCGATCAGACACCTGTTGCTCTATCACCTTGTCCCAGAGTGGATACACCTGCTGCTCCATCCCGTTGTCCCAGAGATCAGAAACCTCCTGCTCCATTTTGCTTGTCCCAGAGATCAGACACCTTTTTCCCCATCCCCTTGTCCCAGAGATCAGACACCTGCTGCTCCATCACCTTGTCCCAGAGATCAGACACCTGCTGCTCCCTCTCCATATCCCAGCGTTCAGACACCTGTTGCCCCATTCCCTTGTCCCAAAGATCAGACACTTGCTGCTCCATCTCCTTGTCCAAGCATCAGACACCTGCTGCTCCATCATCCTCCCAGAGCTCAGACACCCGCTGCTCCATCCCCTTGTCCCAGAGATATACACCTGCATGTCCATCGTCTTGTGCCAGAGATGAGACACCTGCGCCTCCATCCCTTTAGCCCAGAGGCCAGGCACCTGCTGCTCCATCCCCTTATCCCAGAGATGAGACTCCTGCTGCTCCATTCCCTTATCCCAGAGATCAGACACCTGCTGCTCCATCGACTTGTCCAGATATCAGACACCTGCTGCCTCCATCCCCTTATCCCAGAGTTCAGACAACTGCTGCGCCATCCCCTTGTCCCAGAGATCGGACAATGGCGGCTCCATCCCCTTGTCCCAGAGATCAGACACCTGCTGCTCCATCTCCTTGACCCAGAGGTCAGACACCTGCTGCTCCATCCCCTGGTCGCAGAGATGAGAAACCTGCTGGTCCATCGTCTTGTCCCAGAGATGAGACACCTGCGCCTGCATCCCCTTAGCCCAGAGATCAGACACCTGCAGCTCCATCCCCTTATCCCAGAGATCAGAGACCTCCTGCTCCATCCCCTTATCCCAGAGATCAGACACCTGTTGCTCCATCACCTCGCCCAGAGATCAGACACCTGCTGCTCCATCCCCTTATCCCAGAGATCAGGCACCTGCTGCTCCATCACCTCGCCCAGAGATCAGACACCTCCTGCGCCATCTCCTTCACCCAGAGTTCAGACACATGCTGCTCCCTCTCCTTGTCCCAGAGATAAGACACCTGCATGTCCATCGTCTTGTCCCAGAGATGAGACACCTGCGCCTCCATCCCTTCAGCCCAGAGGTCAGGCACCTGCTGCTCGATCCCCTTATCCCAGAGATGAGAATCCTGCTGCTCCATTCCCTTATCCCAGAGATCAGACACCTGCTGCTCCATCGACTTGTCCCAGATATCAGACACCTGCTGCTCCATCCCCTTATCCCAGAGATCAGGCACCTGCTGCTCCATCACCTTGTCCCAGAGATCAGACACCTGCTGCGCCATCCCCTTGTCCCAGAGATCAGACACCGGAGCTGCATCGTTGTCCCAGAGATCAGACACCTGCTGCTCCATCTCCTTCACCCAGAGTTCAGACACATGCTGCTCCTCTCCTTTTCCCAGAGATCAGACACTTGTTGCCACATTCCCTTCTTCCAGAGATGAGACACCTGATGCTCCATCTCTTGTCCAAAGGATCAGACACCTGCTGCTCCATCATCTTCCCAGAGGTCAGCCACCTGCTGCTCAATCCCCTTATCCCAGAGATGAGAATCCTGCTGCTCCATCACCTTGTCGCAGAGAGGATAAACCTGCTGCTCCAACCCGTTGTCTCAGAGATCAGACATCTGCTGCTCCATCTCCTTCTCCCAGATATCAGACAACTGCTGCTCCATCCCTTTCACCCAGAGATCGTACATTTTGTGCTCCATCCTCTTGTCCCAGAGATCAGACACCTGCTGCACCTTCCCCTTGTCCCAGAGAACAGGACACCTGCTGCTCCATCCCCTTGTCACAGAGATGAGACACCTGCTGGTCCATCGTCTTGTCCCAGAGATGAGACACCTGCGCCTCCATCACCTTAGCCCAGTGATCAGACACCTGCTGCTCCATCCCCTTGTCCCAGAGATCAGACACCTGATGCGCCATCACATGGTCCCAGAGAGAATACACCTGCTGCTCCATCTCCTTCTTCCAGACATCAGACAACTCCTGCTCCATCCCTTTGACCCAGAGATCGTACACCTTGTCCTCCATCCCCTTGTCCCGGAGATCAGACACCTGCTACACCATGCCCATGTCCCAGAGATCAGACACCTGCTGCTCCATCTCCTTGTCCCAGAGATAAGACACCTGCATGTCCATCGTCTTGTCCCAGAGATGAGACACCTGCGCCTCCATCCCTTCAGCCCAGAGGTCAGGCACCTGCTGCTCGATCCCCTTATCCCAGAGATGAGAATCCTGCTGCTCCATTCCCTTATCCCAGAGATCAGACACCTGCTGCTCCATCGACTTGTCCCAGATATCAGACACCTGCTGCTCCATCCCCTTATCCCAGAGATCAGGCACCTGCTGCTCCATCACCTTGTCCCAGAGATCAGACACCTGCTGCGCCATCCCCTTGTCCCAGAGATCAGACACCGGAGCTGCATCGTTGTCCCAGAGATCAGACACCTGCTGCTCCATCTCCTTCACCCAGAGTTCAGACACATGCTGCTCCCTCTCCTTTTCCCAGAGATCAGACACTTGTTGCCACATTCCCTTCTTCCAGAGATGAGACACCTGATGCTCCATCTCTTGTCCAAAGGATCAGACACCTGCTGCTCCATCATCTTCCCAGAGGTCAGCCACCTGCTGCTCAATCCCCTTATCCCAGAGATGAGAATCCTGCTGCTCCATCACCTTGTCGCAGAGAGGATAAACCTGCTGCTCCAACCCGTTGTCTCAGAGATCAGACATCTGCTGCTCCATCTCCTTCTCCCAGATATCAGACAACTGCTGCTCCATCCCTTTCACCCAGAGATCGTACATTTTGTGCTCCATCCTCTTGTCCCAGAGATCAGACACCTGCTGCACCTTCCCCTTGTCCCAGAGAACAGACACCTGCTGCTCCATCCCCTTATCCAAGAGATCGGACACCTGCTGCACCATCCCCCTGTCCCAGAGGTCGGACTCCTGCTGCTCCATCCCCTTGGCCCAAAGACCAGACACCTGCTGCTCCATCGTCGTCCCAGATATCAGACATCTGCTGCACCTTCCCCTTGTCCCAGAGATTAGACAGCTGCTGCTCCATCACCTTATCCCAGAGATCGGTCACCTGCTGCGCCATCCCCTTGTCCCAGAGATCGGACACCTGCTGCCCCATCCCCTTGGCCCAAAGACCAGACACTTGCTGCTCCATCGTCGTCCCAGATATCAGACATCTGCTGCACCATTCCATTGTCCGAGAGATCAGACACCTGCTGCTCCATCGCCTTCTCTCAGAGAGGCGACGTCTGCTGGTCCATCCCCTTGTTCCGGAAATCAGACACCTGCTGCTCCACATTCTTGCATAGAGATCAGACACCTGCTGCTCCATCCCCTTGACCAAGAGATCGGACACCTGAGCTCCATCATCGTCCCAGAGATCAGACACCTGTTGCCCCATTCCCTTGTCCCAGAGATCAGACACCTGCTGCTCCATCCCCTTGGCCCAAAGACCAGACACCTGCTGCTCCATCGTCGTCCCAGATATCAGACATCTGCTGCACCTTCCCCTTGTCCCAGAGATTAGACAGCTGCTGCTCCATCACCTTATCCCAGAGATCGGTCACCTGCTGCGCCATCCCCTTGTCCCAGAGATCGGACACCTGCTGCCCCATCCCCTTGGCCCAAAGACCAGACACCTGCTGCTCCATCGTCGTCCCAGATATCAGACATCTGCTGCACCATTCCATTGTCCAAGAGATCAGACACCTGCTGCTCCATCGCCTTCTCTCAGAGAGGCGACGTCTGCTGGTCCATCCCCTTGTTCCGGAAATCAGACACCTGCTGCTCCACATTCTTGCATAGAGATCAGACACCTGCTGCTCCATCCCGTTGACCAAGAGATCGGACACCTGAGCTCCATCATCGTCCCAGAGATCAGACACCTGTTGCCCCATTCCCTTGTCCCAGAGATCAGACACCTGCTGCTCCATCTCCTTCACCCAGAGTTCAGACACATGCTGCTCCCTCTCCTTTTCCCAGAGATCAGACACTTGTTGCCACATTCCCTTGTTCCAGAGATGAGACACCTGATGCTCCATCTCTTGTCCAAAGGATCAGACACCTGCTGCTCCATCATCTTCCCAGAGGTCAGACACCTGCTGCTCCATTTCCTTGCCCTAAAGATCAGACACCTGCTGCTCCATCACCTTGTCGCAGAGAGGATAAACCTGCTGCTCCAACCCGTTGTCTCAGAGATCAGACATCTGCTGCTCCATCTCCTTCTCCCAGATATCAGACAACTGCTGCTCCATCCCTTTCACCCAGAGATCGTACATTTTGTGCTCCATCCTCTTGTCCCAGAGATCAGACACCTGCTGCACCTTCCCCTTGTCCCAGAGAACAGACACCTGCTGCTCCATCCCCTTATCCAAGAGATCGGACACCTGCTGCACCATCCCCCTGTCCCAGAGGTCGGACTCCTGCTGCTCCATCCCCTTGGCCCAAAGACCAGACACCTGCTGCTCCATCGTCGTCCCAGATATCAGACATCTGCTGCACCTTCCCCTTGTCCCAGAGATTAGACAGCTGCTGCTCCATCACCTTATCCCAGAGATCGGTCACCTGCTGCGCCATCCCCTTGTCCCAGAGATCGGACACCTGCTGCCCCATCCCCTTGGCCCAAAGACCAGACACCTGCTGCTCCATCGTCGTTCCAGATATCAGACACCTGCTGCCCCATCCCCCTCTCCTAGAGATCAGACACCTGCTGCTCCATCCCCTTGTCCCAGAGATCAGACACCTGTTCCTCCATCCCCTTTTCCGAGAGATCAGACACCTGATGCTCCATCACGTGGTCCCAGAGAGGATACACCTGCTGCTCCATCTCCTTCTCCCAGACATCAGACACCTGCTGCTCCATCATCCTCCCAGAGCTCAGACACCTGCTGCTCCATCCCCTTGTCCCAGAGATATACACCTGCATGTCCATCGTCTTGTGCCAGAGATGAGACACCTGCACCTCCATCCCTTTAGCCCAGAGGCCAGGCACCTGCTGCTCCATTCCCTTATCCCAGAGATCAGACACCTGCTGCTCCATCGACTTGTCCCAGATATCAGACACCTGCTGCTCCATCCCCTTATCCCAGAGTTCAGACAACTGCTGCGCCATCCCCTTGTCCCAGAGATCGGACAATGGCGGCTCCATCCCCTTGTTCCAGAGATCAGACACCTGCTGCTCCATCTCCTTGACCCAGAGGTCAGACACCTGCTGCTCCATCCCCTTGTCCCAGAGATGAGACACCTGCTGGTCCATCGTCTTGTCCCAGAGATGAGACACCTGCGCCTGCATCCCCTTAGCCCAGAGATCAGACACCTGCAGCTCCATCTCCTTGACCCAGAGTCCAGACACATGCTGCTCCCTCTCCTTTTCTCAGAGATCAGACAACTGTTCCTCCATCCCCTTTTCCGAGAGATCAGACACCTGATGAGCCATCAGATGGTCCCAGAGAGGATACACCTGCTGCTCCATCTCCTTCTTCCAGACATCAGACAACTCCTGCTCCATCCCTTTGACCCAGAGATCGTACACCTTGTCCTCCATCCCCTTGTCCTGGAAATCAGACACCTGCTACACCATGCCCATGTCCCAGAGATCAGACACCTGCTGCTCCATCCCCTTGTCCCAGAGATAAGACACCTGCATGTCCATCGTCTTGTCCCAGAGATGAGACACCTGCGCCTCCATCCCTTTAGCCCAGAGGTCAGCCACCTGCTGCTCAATCCCCTTATCCCAGAGATGAGAATCCTGCTGCTCCATTCCCTTATCCCAGAGATCAGACACCTGCTGCTCCATCGACTTGTCCCAGATATCAGACACCTGCTGCTCCATCTCCTTTTCCCAGAGATCAGACACTTGTTGCCACATTCCCTTGTCCCAGAGATGAGACACCTGATGCTCCATCTCTTGTCCAAAGGATCAGACACCTGCTGCTCCATCATCTTCCCAGAGGTCAGACACCTGCTGCTCCATCGTCTTGTCCCAGAGATGAGACACCTTCGCCTCCATCCCCTTAGCCCAGAGACCAGACACCTGCCGCTCCATCCCCTTATCCCAGAAATCAGACACCTGCTGCTCCATCCCCTTATCCCGAGATCAGACACCTGCTGCTGCATCGCCATGTCCCAGAGATCAGACACCTGCTCCTCCATCCCCTTGTCCGAGCGATCAGACACCTGTTGCTCTATCACCTTGTCCCAGAGTGGATACACCTGCTGCTCCATCCCGTTGTCCCAGAGATCAGAAACCTCCTGCTCCATTTTGCTTGTCCCAGAGATCAGACACCTTTTTCCCCATCCCCTTGTCCCAGAGATCAGACACCTGCTGCTCCATCACCTTGTCCCAGAGATCAGACACCTGCTGCTCCCTCTCCATATCCCAGCGTTCAGACACCTGTTGCCCCATTCCCTTGTCCCAAAGATCAGACACTTGCTGCTCCATCTCCTTGTCCAAAGCATCAGACACCTGCTGCTCCATCATCCTCCCAGAGCTCAGACACCCGCTGCTCCATCCCCTTGTCCCAGAGATATACACCTGCATGTCCATCGTCTTGTGCCAGAGATGAGACACCTGCGCCTCCATCCCTTTAGCCCAGAGGCCAGGCACCTGCTGCTCCATCCCCTTATCCCAGAGATGAGACTCCTGCTGCTCCATTCCCTTATCCCAGAGATCAGACACCTGCTGCTCCATCGACTTGTCCCAGATATCAGACACCTGCTGCTCCATCCCCTTATCCCAGAGTTCAGACAACTGCTGCGCCATCCCCTTGTCCCAGAGATCGGACAATGGCGGCTCCATCCCCTTGTCCCAGAGATCAGACACCTGCTGCTCCATCTCCTTGACCCAGAGGTCAGACACCTGCTGCTCCATCCCCTGGTCGCAGAGATGAGAAACCTGCTGGTCCATCGTCTTGTCCCAGAGATGAGACACCTGCGCCTGCATCCCCTTAGCCCAGAGATCAGAAACCTGTTGCTCCATCCCCTTATCCCAGAGATCAGGCACCTGCTGCTCCATCACCTCGCCCAGAGATCAGACACCTGCTGCGCCATCTCCTTCACCCAGAGTTCAGACACATGCTGCTCCCTCTCCTTGTCCCAGAGATAAGACACCTGCATGTCCATCGTCTTGTCCCAGAGATGAGACACCTGCGCCTCCATCCCTTCAGCCCAGAGGTCAGGCACCTGCTGCTCGATCCCCTTATCCCAGAGATGAGTATCCTGCTGCTCCATTCCCTTATCCCAGAGATCAGACACCTGCTGCTCCATCGACTTGTCCCAGATATCAGACACCTGCTGCTCCATCCCCTTATCCCAGAGATCAGGCACCTGCTGCTCCATCACCTTGTCCCAGAGATCAGACACCTGCTGCGCCATCCCCTTGTCCCAGAGATCAGACACCTGCTGCGCCATCCCCTTGTCCCAGAGATCAGACACCTGAGCTCCATCGTTGTCCCAGAGATCAGACACCTGCTGCTCCATCTCCTTCACCCAGAGTTCAGACACATGCTGCTCCCTCTCCTTTTCCCAGAGATCAGACACTTGTTGCCACATTCCCTTATTCCAGAGATGAGACACCTGATGCTCCATCTCTTGTCCAAAGGATCAGACACCTGCTGCTCCATCATCTTCCCAGAGGTCAGTCACCTGCTGCTCAGTCCCCTTATCCCAGAGATGAGAATCCTGCTGCTCCATCACCTTGTCGCAGAGAGGATAAACCTGCTGCTCCAACCCGTTGTCTCAGAGATCAGACATCTGCTGCTCCATCTCCTTCTCCCAGATATCAGACAACTGCTGCTCCATCCCTTTCACCCAGAGATCGTACATTTTGTGCTCCATCCTCTTGTCCCAGAGATCAGACACCTGCTGCACCTTCCCCTTGTCCCAGAGAACAGACACCTGCTGCTCCATCCCCTTATCCAAGAGATCGGACACCTGCTGCACCATCCCCCTGTCCCAGAGTTCGGACTCCTGCTGCTCCATCCCCTTGGCCCAAAGACCAGACACCTGCTGCTCCATCGTCGTCCCAGATATCAGACATCTGCTGCACCTTCCCCTTGTCCCAGAGATTAGACAGCTGCTGCTCCATCACCTTATCCCAGAGATCGGTCACCTGCTGCGCCATCCCCTTGTCCCAGAGATCGGACACCTGCTGCCCCATCCCCTTGGCCCAAAGACCAGACACTTGCTGCTCCATCGTCGTCCCAGATATCAGACATCTGCTGCACCATTCCATTGTCCGAGAGATCAGACACCTGCTGCTCCATCGCCTTCTCTCAGAGAGGCGACGTCTGCTGGTCCATCCCCTTGTTCCGGAAATCAGACACCTGCTGCTCCACATTCTTGCATAGAGATCAGACACCTGCTGCTCCATCCCCTTGACCAAGAGATCGGACACCTGAGCTCCATCATCGTCCCAGAGATCAGACACCTGTTGCCCCATTCCCTTGTCCCAGAGATCAGACACCTGCTGCTCCATCTCCTTGTCAAAAGGATCAGACGCCTGCTGCTCCATCTCCTTATCCAAAGCATCAGACACCTGCTGATCCATCATCTTCCCAGAGGTCAGACACCTGCTGCTCCATCTCCTTGTCACAGAGATGAGACACCTGCTGGTCCATCGTCTTGTCCCAGAGATGAGACACCTGCGCCTCCATCACCTTAGCCCAGTGATCAGACACCTGCTGCTCCATCCCCTTGTCCCAGAGATCAGACACCTGATGCGCCATCACATGGTCCCAGAGAGAATACACCTGCTGCTCCATCTCCTTCTTCCAGACATCAGACAACTCCTGCTCCATCCCTTTGACCCAGAGATCGTACACCTTGTCCTCCATCCCCTTGTCCGGAGATCAGACACCTGCTACACCATGCCCATGTCCCAGAGATCAGACACCTGCTGCTCCATCTCCTTGTCCCAGAGATAAGACACCTGCATGTCCATCGTCTTGTCCCAGAGATGAGACACCTGCGCCTCCATCCCTTCAGCCCAGAGGTCAGGCACCTGCTGCTCGATCCCCTTATCCCAGAGATGAGAATCCTGCTGCTCCATTCCCTTATCCCAGAGATCAGACACCTGCTGCTCCATCGACTTGTCCCAGATATCAGACACCTGCTGCTCCATCCCCTTATCCCAGAGATCAGGCACCTGCTGCTCCATCACCTTGTCCCAGAGATCAGACACCTGCTGCGCCATCCCCTTGTCCCAGAGATCAGACACCGGAGCTGCATCGTTGTCCCAGAGATCAGACACCTGCTGCTCCATCTCCTTCACCCAGAGTTCAGACACATGCTGCTCCCTCTCCTTTTCCCAGAGATCAGACACTTGTTGCCACATTCCCTTCTTCCAGAGATGAGACACCTGATGCTCCATCTCTTGTCCAAAGGATCAGACACCTGCTGCTCCATCATCTTCCCAGAGGTCAGCCACCTGCTGCTCAATCCCCTTATCCCAGAGATGAGAATCCTGCTGCTCCATCACCTTGTCGCAGGGAGGATAAACCTGCTGCTCCAACCCGTTGTCTCAGGGATCAGACATCTGCTGCTCCATCTCCTTCTCCCAGATATCAGACAACTGCTGCTCCATCCCTTTCACCCAGAGATCGTACATTTTGTGCTCCATCCTCTTGTCCCAGAGATCAGACACCTGCTGCACCTTCCCCTTGTCCCAGAGAACAGACACCTGCTGCTCCATCCCCTTATCCAAGAGATCGGACACCTGCTGCACCATCCCCCTGTCCCAGAGGTCGGACTCCTGCTGCTCCATCCCCTTGGCCCAAAGACCAGACACCTGCTGCTCCATCGTCGTCCCAGATATCAGACATCTGCTGCACCTTCCCCTTGTCCCAGAGATTAGACAGCTGCTGCTCCATCACCTTATCCCAGAGATCGGTCACCTGCTGCGCCATCCCCTTGTCCCAGAGATCGGACACCTGCTGCCCCATCCCCTTGGCCCAAAGACCAGACACCTGCTGCTCCATCGTCGTCCCAGATATCAGACATCTGCTGCACCATTCCATTGTCCAAGAGATCAGACACCTGCTGCTCCATCGCCTTCTCTCAGAGAGGCGACGTCTGCTGGTCCATCCCCTTGTTCCGGAAATCAGACACCTGCTGCTCCACATTCTTGCATAGAGATCAGACACCTGCTGCTCCATCCCCTTGACCAAGAGATCGGACACCTGAGCTCCATCATCGTCCCAGAGATCAGACACCTGTTGCCCCATTCCCTTGTCCCAGAGATCAGACACCTGCTGCTCCATCCCCTTGGCCCAAAGACCAGACACCTGCTGCTCCATCGTCGTCCCAGATATCAGACATCTGCTGCACCTTCCCCTTGTCCCAGAGATTAGACAGCTGCTGCTCCATCACCTTATCCCAGAGATCGGTCACCTGCTGCGCCATCCCCTTGTCCCAGAGATCGGACACCTGCTGCCCCATCCCCTTGGCCCAAAGACCAGACACCTGCTGCTCCATCGTCGTCCCAGATATCAGACATCTGCTGCACCATTCCATTGTCCAAGAGATCAGACACCTGCTGCTCCATCGCCTTCTCTCAGAGAGGCGACGTCTGCTGGTCCATCCCCTTGTTCCGGAAATCAGACACCTGCTGCTCCACATTCTTGCATAGAGATCAGACACCTGCTGCTCCATCCCGTTGACCAAGAGATCGGACACCTGAGCTCCATCATCGTCCCAGAGATCAGACACCTGTTGCCCCATTCCCTTGTCCCAGAGATCAGACACCTGCTGCTCCATCTCCTTCACCCAGAGTTCAGACACATGCTGCTCCCTCTCCTTTTCCCAGAGATCAGACACTTGTTGCCACATTCCCTTGTTCCAGAGATGAGACACCTGATGCTCCATCTCTTGTCCAAAGGATCAGACACCTGCTGCTCCATCATCTTCCCAGAGGTCAGACACCTGCTGCTCCATTTCCTTGCCCCAAAGATCAGACACCTGCTGCTCCATCACCTAGTCGCAGAGAGGATAAACCTGCTGCTCCAACCCGTTGTCTCAGAGATCAGACATCTGCTGCTCCATCTCCTTCTCCCAGATATCAGACAACTGCTGCTCCATCCCTTTCACCCAGAGATCGTACATTTTGTGCTCCTTCCTCTTGTCCCAGAGATCAGACACCTGCTGCACCTTCCCCTTGTCCCAGAGAACAGACACCTGCTGCTCCATCCCCTTATCCAAGAGATCGGACACCTGCTGCACCATCCCCCTGTCCCAGAGGTCGGACTCCTGCTGCTCCATCCCCTTGGCCCAAAGACCAGACACCTGCTGCTCCATCGTCGTCCCAGATATCAGACATCTGCTGCACCTTCCCCTTGTCCCAGAGATTAGACAGCTGCTGCTCCATCACCTTATCCCAGAGATCGGTCACCTGCTGCGCCATCCCCTTGTCCCAGAGATCGGACACCTGCTGCCCCATCCCCTTGGCCCAAAGACCAGACACCTGCTGCTCCATCGTCGTTCCAGATATCAGACATCTGCTGCACCATTCCATTGTCCGAGAGATCAGACACCTGCTGCTCCATCGCCTTCTCTCAGAGAGGCGACGTCTGCTGGTCCATCCCCTTGTTCCGGAAATCAGACACCTGCTGCTCCACATTCTTGCATAGAGATCAGACACCTGCTGCTCCATCCCCTTGACCAAGAGATCGGACACCTGAGCTCCATCATCGTCCCAGAGATCAGACACCTGTTGCCCCATTCCCTTGTCCCAGAGATCAGACACCTGCTGCTCCATCTCCTTGTCAAAAGGATCAGACGCCTGCTGCTCCATCTCCTTATCCAAAGCATCAGACACCTGCTGATCCATCATCTTCCCAGAGGTCAGACACCTGCTGCTCCATCTCCTTGTCACAGAGATGAGACACCTGCTGGTCCATCGTCTTGTCCCAGAGATGAGACACCTGCGCCTCCATCACCTTAGCCCAGTGATCAGACACCTGCTGCTCCATCCCCTTGTCCCAGAGATATACACCTGCATGTCCATCGTCTTGTGCCAGAGATGAGACACCTGCACCTCCATCCCTTTAGCCCAGAGGCCAGGCACCTGCTGCTCCATCCCCTTATCCCAGAGATGAGACTCCTGCTGCTCCATCCCCTTATCCCAGAGTTCAGACAACTGCTGCGCCATCCCCTTGTCCCAGAGATCGGACAATGGCGGCTCCATCCCCTTGTTCCAGAGATCAGACACCTGCTGCTCCATCTCCTTGACCCAGAGGTCAGACACCTGCTGCTCCATCGTCATCCCAGAGATCAGACACCTGCTGCTCCATCTCCTTGACCCAGAGTCCAGACACATGCTGCTCCCTCTCCTTTTCTCAGAGATCAGACAACTGTTCCTCCATCCCCTTTTCCGAGAGATCAGACACCTGATGAGCCATCAGATGGTCCCAGAGAGGATACACCTGCTGCTCCATCTCCTTCTTCCAGACATCAGACAACTCCTGCTCCATCCCTTTGACCCAGAGATCGTACACCTTGTCCTCCATCCCCTTGTCCCGGAGATCAGACACCTGCTACACCATGCCCATGTCCCATAGATCAGACACCTGCTGCTCCATCCCCTTTCCCACAGATCAGACACCTGAGCTCCATCAGCGTCCCAGAGATCAGACAACTGCTGCTCCATCTCCTTGACCCAGAGGTCAGACACATGCTGCTCCCTCTCCATATCCCAGCGTTCAGACACCTGTTGCCCCATTCCCTTGTCCCAAAGATCAGACACTTGCTGCTCCATCTCCTTGTCCAAAGCATCAGACACCTGCTGCTCCATCATCCTCCCAGAGCTCAGACACCCGCTGCTCCATCCCCTTGTCCCAGAGATATACACCTGCATGTCCATCGTCTTGTGCCAGAGATGAGACACCTGCGCCTCCATCCCTTTAGCCCAGAGGCCAGGCACCTGCTGCTCCATCCCCTTATCCCAGAGATGAGACTCCTGCTGCTCCATTCCCTTATCCCAGAGATCAGACACCTGCTGCTCCATCGACTTGTCCCAGATATCAGATACCTGCTGCTCCATCCCCTTATCCCAGAGTTCAGACAACTGCTGCGCCATCCCCTTGTCCCAGAGATCGGACAATGGCGGCTCCATCCCCTTGTCCCAGAGATCAGACACCTGCTGCTCCATCTCCTTGACCCAGAGGTCAGACACCTGATGCGCCATCACATGGTCCCAGAGAGAATACACCTGCTGCTCCATCTCCTTCTTCCAGACATCAGACAACTCCTGCTCCATCCCTTTGACCCAGAGATCGTACACCTAGTCCTCCATCCCCTTGTCCCAGAGATCAGACACCTGCTACACCATGCCCATGTCCCAGAGATCAGACACCTGCTGCTCCATCTCCTTGTCCCAGAGATAAGACACCTGCATGTCCATCGTCTTGTCCCAGAGATGAGACACCTGCGCCTCCATCCCTTCAGCCCAGAGGTCAGGCACCTGCTGCTCAATCCCCTTATCCCAGAGATGAGAATCCTGCTGCTCCATTCCCTTATCCCAGAGATCAGACACCTGCTGCTCCATCGACTTGTCCCAGATATCAGACACCTGCTGCTCCATCCCCTTATCCCAGAGATCAGGCACCTGCTGCTCCATCACCTTGTCCCAGAGATCAGACACCTGCTGCGCCATCCCCTTGTCCCAGAGATCAGATACCTGAGCTCCATCGTCGTCCCAGAGATCAGACATATGCTGCTCCCTCTCCTTTTCCCAGAGATCAGACACTTGTTGCCACATTCCCTTGTCCCAGAGATGAGACACCTGATGCTCCATCTCTTGTCCAAAGGATCAGACACCTGCTGCTCCATCATCTTCCCAGAGGTCAGACACCTGCTGCTCCATCGTCTTGTCCCAGAGATGAGACACCTTCACCTCCATCCCCTTAGCCCAGAGATCAGACACCTGCCGCTCCATCCCCTTATCCCAGAAAACAGACACCTGCTGCTCCATCCCCTTATCCCGAGATCAGACACCTGCTGCTGCATCGCCATGTCCCAGAGATCAGACACCTGCTCCTCCATCCCCTTGTCCGAGCGATCAGACACCTGTTGCTCTATCACCTTGTCCCAGAGTGGATACACCTGCTGCTCCATCCCGTTGTCCCAGAGATCAGAAACCTCCTGCTCCATTTTGCTTGTCCCAGAGATCAGACACCTGCTGCTCCATCCCCTTGTCCCAGAGATCAGACACCTGCTGCTCCATCCCCTTGTCCCAGAGATCAGACACCTGCTGCTCCATCACCTTGTCCCAGAGATCAGACACCTGCTGCTCCATCCCCTTGTCCCAGAGATCAGACACCTGTTCCTCCATCCCCTTTTCCGAGAGATCAGACACCTGATGCTCCATCACGTGGTCCCAGAGAGGATACACCTGCTGTTCCATCTCCTTCTCCCAGACATCAGACAACTGCTGCTCCATCCCTTTGACCCAGTGATCGTACACCTTGTCCTCCATCCCCTTGTCCCGGAGATCGGACACCTGCTACACCATGCCCATGTCCCATAGATCAGACACCTGCTGCTCCATCCCCTTTCCCACAGATCAGACACCTGAGCTCCATCAGCGTCCCAGAGATCAGACAACTGCTGCTCCATCTCCTTGACCCAGAGGTCAGACACATGCTGCTCCCTCTCCATATCCCAGCGTTCAGACACCTGTTGCCCCATTCCCTTGTCCCAAAGATCAGACACTTGCTGCTCCATCTCCTTGTCCAAAGCATCAGACACCTGCTGCTCCATCATCCTCCCAGAGCTCAGACACCCGCTGCTCCATCCCCTTGTCCCAGAGATATACACCTGCATGTCCATCGTCTTGTGCCAGAGATGAGACACCTGCGCCTCCATCCCTTTAGCCCAGAGGCCAGGCACCTGCTGCTCCATCCCCTTATCCCAGAGATGAGACTCCTGCTGCTCCATTCCCTTATCCCAGAGATCAGACACCTGCTGCTCCATCGACTTGTCCCAGATATCAGATACCTGCTGCTCCATCCCCTTATCCCAGAGTTCAGACACCTGCTGCTCCATCTCCTTGACCCAGAGGTCAGACACCTGCTGCTCCATCCCCTTGTCCCAGAGATGAGACAGCTGCTGGTCCATCGTCTTGTCCCAGAGATGAGACACCTGCGCCTGCATCCCCTTAGCCCAGAGATCAGACACCTGCAGCTCCATCCCCTTATCCCAGAGATCAGACACCTCCTGCTCCATCCCCTTATCCCAGAGATCAGACACCTGTTGCTTCAGCCCCTTGGCCCAAAGACCAGACACCTGCTGCTCCATCGTCATCCCAGAGATCAGACACCTGCTGCTCCATCTCCTTGACCCAGAGTCCAGACACATGCTGCTCCCTCTCCTTTTCCCAGAGATCAGACAACTGTTCCTCCATCCCCTTTTCCGAGAGATCAGACACCTGATGCGCCATCACGTGGTCCCAGAGAGGATACACCTGCTGCTCCATCTCCTTCTCCCAGACATCAGACAACTCCTGCTCCATCCCTTTGACCCAGAGATCGTACACCTTGTCCTCCATCCCCTTGTCCCGGAGATCAGACACCTGCTACACCATGCCCATGTCCCAGAGATCAAACACCTGCTGCTCCATCCCCTTGTCCCAGAGATAAGACACCTGCATGTCCATCGTCTTGTCCCGGAGATGAGACACCTGCGCCTCCATCCCTTTAGCCCAGAGGTCAGGCACCTGCTGCTCAATCCCCTTATCCAAGAGATGAGAATCGTGCTGCTCCATTCCCTTATCCCAGAGATCAGACACCTGCTGCTCCATCGACTTGTCCCAGATATCAGACACCTGCTGCTCCATCCCCTTATCCCAGAGATCAGGCACCTGCTGCTCCATCACCTTGCCCAGAGATCAGACACCTGCTGCGCCATCCCCTTGTCCCAGAGATCAGATACCTGAGCTCCATCGTCGTCCCAGAGATCAGACACCTGCTGCTCCATCTCCTTCACCCAGAGTTCAGACACCTGCTGCTCCATCCCCTTGTCCCAGCGATCAGACAACTTCTACACCATCCCCTTGTCCCAGAGATCAGACACCTGCTGCCCCATCCCCCTCTCCTAGAGATCAGACAACTGCTGCTCCATCCCCTTGTCCCAGAGATCAGACACCTGTTCCTCCATCCCCTTTTCCGAGAGATCAGACACCTGATGCTCCATCACGTGGTCCCAGAGAGGATAAACCTGCTGCTCCATCTCCTTCTCCCAGACATCAGACACCTGCTGCTCCATCATCCTCCCAGAGCTCAGACACCTGCTGCTCCATCCCCTTGTCCCAGAGATATACACCTGCATGTCCATCGTCTTGTGCCAGAGATGAGACACCTGCACCTCCATCCCTTTAGCCCAGAGGCCAGGCACCTGCTGCTCCATTCCCTTATCCCAGAGATCAGACACCTGCTGCTCCATCGACTTGTCCCAGATATCAGACACCTGCTGCTCCATCCCCTTATCCCAGAGTTCAGACAACTGCTGCGCCATCCCCTTGTCCCAGAGATCGGACAATGGCGGCTCCATCCCCTTGTTCCAGAGATCAGACACCTGCTGCTCCATCTCCTTGACCCAGAGGTCAGACACCTGCTGCTCCATCCCCTTGTCCCAGAGATGAGACACCTGCTGGTCCATCGTCTTGTCCCAGAGATAGACACCTGCGCCTGCATCCCCTTAGCCCAGAGATCAGACACCTGCAGCTCCATCCCCTTATCCCAGAGATCAGACACCTCCTGCTGCATCCCCTTATCCCAGATATCAGACACCTGTTGCTCCAGCCCCTTGGCCCAAAGACCAGACACCTGCTGCTCCATCGTCATCCCAGAGATCAGACACCTGCTGCTCCATCTCCTTGACCCAGAGTCCAGACACATGCTGCTCCCTCTCCTTTTCTCAGAGATCAGACAACTGTTCCTCCATCCCCTTTTCCGAGAGATCAGACACCTGATGAGCCATCAGATGGTCCCAGAGAGGATACACCTGCTGCTCCATCTCCTTCTTCCAGACATCAGACAACTCCTGCTCCATCCCTTTGACCCAGAGATCGTACACCTTGTCCTCCATCCCCTTGTCCTGGAAATCAGACACCTGCTACACCATGCCCATGTCCCAGAGATCAGACACCTGCTGCTCCATCCCCTTGTCCCAGAGATAAGACACCTGCATGTCCATCGTCTTGTCCCAGAGATGAGACACCTGCGCCTCCATCCCTTTAGCCAAGAGGTCAGCCACCTGCTGCTCAATCCCCTTATCCCAGAGATGAGAATCCTGCTGCTCCATTCCCTTATCCCAGAGATCAGACACCTGCTGCTCCATCGACTTGTCCCAGATATCAGACACCTGCTGCTCCATCTCCTTTTCCCAGAGATCAGACACTTGTTGCCACATTCCCTTGTCCCAGAGATGAGACACCTGATGCTCCATCTCTTGTCCAAAGGATCAGACACCTGCTGCTCCATCATCTTCCCAGAGGTCAGACACCTGCTGCTCCATCGTCTTGTCCCAGAGATGAGACACCTTCGCCTCCATCCCCTTAGCCCAGAGACCAGACACCTGCCGCTCCATCCCCTTATCCCAGAAATCAGACACCTGCTGCTCCATCCCCTTATCCCGAGATCAGACACCTGCTGCTGCATCGCCATGTCCCAGAGATCAGACACCTGCTCCTCCATCCCCTTGTCCGAGCGATCAGACACCTGTTGCTCTATCACCTTGTCCCAGAGTGGATACACCTGCTGCTCCATCCCGTTGTCCCAGAGATCAGAAACCTCCTGCTCCATTTTGCTTGTCCCAGAGATCAGACACCTTTTTCCCCATCCCCTTGTCCCAGAGATCAGACACCTGCTGCTCCATCACCTTGTCCCAGAGATCAGACACCTGCTGCTCCCTCTCCATATCCCAGCGTTCAGACACCTGTTGCCCCATTCCCTTGTCCCAAAGATCAGACACTTGCTGCTCCATCTCCTTGTCCAAAGCATCAGACACCTGCTGCTCCATCATCCTCCCAGAGCTCAGACACCCGCTGCTCCATCCCCTTGTCCCAGAGATATACACCTGCATGTCCATCGTCTTGTGCCAGAGATGAGACACCTGCGCCTCCATCCCTTTAGCCCAGAGGCCAGGCACCTGCTGCTCCATCCCCTTATCCCAGAGATGAGACTCCTGCTGCTCCATTCCCTTATCCCAGAGATCAGACACCTGCTGCTCCATCGAATTGTCCCAGATATCAGACACCTGCTGCTCCATCCCCTTATCCCAGAGTTCAGACAACTGCTGCGCCATCCCCTTGTCCCAGAGATCGGACAATGGCGGCTCCATCCCCTTGTCCCAGAGATCAGACACCTGCTGCTCCATCTCCTTGACCCAGAGGTCAGACACCTGCTGCTCCATCCCCTGGTCGCAGAGATGAGAAACCTGCTGGTCCATCGTCTTGTCCCAGAGATGAGACACCTGCGCCTGCATCCCCTTAGCCCAGAGATCAGACACCTGCAGCTCCATCCCCTTATCCCAGAGATCAGAGACCTCCTGCTCCATCCCCTTATCCCAGAGATCAGACACCTGTTGCTCCATCACCTCGCCCAGAGATCAGACACCTGCTGCTCCATCCCCTTATCCCAGAGATCAGGCACCTGCTGCTCCATCACCTCGCCCAGAGATCAGACACCTGCTGCGCCATCTCCTTCACCCAGAGTTCAGACACATGCTGCTCCCTCTCCTTTTCCCAGAGATCAGACACTTGTTGCCACATTCCCTTGTTCCAGAGATGAGACACCTGATGCTCCATCTCTTGTCCAAAGGATCAGACACCAGCTGCTCCATCATCTTCCTAGAGGTCAGACACCTGCTGCTCCATTTCCTTGCCCCAAAGATCAGACACCTGCTGCTCCATCACCTTGTCGCAGAGAGGATAAACCTGCTGCTCCAACCCGTTGTCTCAGAGATCAGACATCTGCTGCTCCATCTCCTTCTCCAGATATCAGACAACTGCTGCTCCATCCCTTTCACCCAGAGATCGTACATTTTGTGCTCCATCCTCTTGTCCCAGAGATCAGACACCTGCTGCACCTTCCCCTTGTCCCAGAGAACAGACACCTGCTGCTCCATCCCCTTATCCAAGAGATCGGCACCTGCTGCACCATCCGCCTGTCCCAGAGGTCGGACTCCTGCTGCTCCATCCCCTTGGCCCAAAGACCAGACACCTGCTGCTCCATCGTCGTCCCAGATATCAGACATCTGCTGCACCCTCCCCTTGTCCCAGAGATTAGACAGCTGCTGCTCCATCACCTTATCCCAGAGATCGGACACCTGCTGCGCCATCCCCTTGTCCCAGAGATCGGACACCTGCTGCCCCATCCCCTTGGCCCAAAGACCAGACACCTGCTGCTCCATCGTCGTTCCAGATATCAGACATCTGCTGCACCATTCCATTGTCCGAGAGATCAGACACCGGCTGCTCCATCGCCTTCTCTCAGAGAGGCGACGTCTGCTGGTCCATCCCCTTGTTCCGGAAATCAGACACCTGCTGCTCCACATTCTTGCATAGAGATCAGACACCTGCTGCTCCATCCCCTTGACCAAGAGATCGGACACCTGAGCTCCATCATCGTCCCAGAGATCAGACACCTGTTGCCCCATTCCCTTGTCCCAGAGATCAGACACCTGCTGCTCCATCTCCTTGTCAAAAGGATCGGACGCCTGCTGCTCCATCTCCTTATCCAAAGCATCAGACACCTACTGATCCATCATCTTCCCAGAGGTCAGACACCTGCTGCTCCATCCCCTGGTCGCAGAGATGAGAAACCTGCTGGTCCATCGTCTTGTCCCAGAGATGAGACACCTGCGCCTGCATCCCCTTAGCCCAGAGATCAGACACCTGCAGCTCCATCCCCTTATCCCAGAGATCAGATCCCTCCTGCTCCATCCCCTTATCCCAGAGATCAGACACCTGTTGCTCCAGCCCCTTGGCCCAAAGACCAGACACCTGCTGCTCCATCGTCGTCCCAGAGATCAGACACCTGCTGCTCCATCTCCTTGACCCAGAGGTCAGACACCTGCTGCTCCATCCCCTGGTCGCAGAGATGAGAAACCTGCTGGTCCATCGTCTTGTCCCAGAGATGAGACACCTGCGCCTGCATCCCCTTAGCCCAGAGATCAGACACCTGCAGCTCCATCCCCTTATCCCAGAGATCAGACACCTCCTGCTCCATCCCCTTATCCCAGAGATCAGACACCTGTTGCTCCAGCCCCTTGGCCCAAAGACCAGACACCTGCTGCTCCATCGTCGTCCCAGAGATCAGACACCTGCTGCTCCATCTCCTTGACCCAGAGTCCAGACACATGCTGCTCCCTCTCCTTTTCCCAGAGATCAGACAACTGTTCCTCCATCCTCTTTTCCGAGAGATCAGACACCTGATGCGCCATCACGTGGTCCCAGAGAGGATACACCTGCTGCTCCATCTCCTTCTCCCAGACATCAGACAACTCCTGCTCCATCCCTTTGACCCAGAGATCGTACACCTTGTCCTCCATCCCCTTGTCCCGGAGATCAGACACCTGCTACACCATGCCCATGTCCCAGAGATCAGACACCTGCTGCTCCATCTCCTTGTCCCAGAGATAAGACACCTGCATGTCCATCGTCTTGTCCCAGAGATGAGACACCTGCGCCTCCATCCCTTCAGCCCAGAGGTCAGGCACCTGCTGCTCGATCCCCTTATCCCAGAGATGAGAATCCTGCTGCTCCATTCCCTTATCCCAGAGATCAGACACCTGCTGCTCCATCGACTTGTCCCAGATATCAGACACCTGCTGCTCCATCCCCTTATCCCAGAGATCAGGCACCTGCTGCTCCATCACCTTGTCCCAGAGATCAGACACCTGCTGCGCCATCCCCTTGTCCCAGAGATCAGACACCTGCTGCGCCATCCCCTTGTCCCAGAGATCAGACACCTGAGCTCCATCGTTGTCCCAGAGATCAGACACCTGCTGCTCCATCTCCTTCACCCAGAGTTCAGACACATGCTGCTCCCTCTCCTTTTCCCAGAGATCAGACACTTGTTGCCACATTCCCTTCTTCCAGAGATGAGACACCTGATGCTCCATCTCTTGTCCAAAGGATCAGACACCTGCTGCTCCATCATCTTCCCAGAGGTCAGTCACCTGCTGCTCAATCCCCTTATCCCAGAGATGAGAATCCTGCTGCTCCATCACCTTGTCGCAGAGAGGATAAACCTGCTGCTCCAACCCGTTGTCTCAGAGATCAGACATCTGCTGCTCCATCTCCTTCTCCCAGATATCAGACAACTGCTGCTCCATCCCTTTCACCCAGAGATCGTACATTTTGTGCTCCATCCTCTTGTCCCAGAGATCAGACACCTGCTGCACCTTCCCCTTGTCCCAGAGAACAGACACCTGCTGCTCCATCCCCTTATCCAAGAGATCGGACACCTGCTGCACCATCCCCCTGTCCCAGAGTTCGGACTCCTGCTGCTCCATCCCCTTGGCCCAAAGACCAGACACCTGCTGCTCCATCGTCGTCCCAGATATCAGACATCTGCTGCACCTTCCCCTTGTCCCAGAGATTAGACAGCTGCTGCTCCATCACCTTATCCCAGAGATCGGTCACCTGCTGCGCCATCCCCTTGTCCCAGAGATCGGACACCTGCTGCCCCATCCCCTTGGCCCAAAGACCAGACACCTGCTGCTCCATCGTCGTCCCAGATATCAGACATCTGCTGCACCATTCCATTGTCCGAGAGATCAGACACCTGCTGCTCCATCGCCTTCTCTCAGAGAGGCGACGTCTGCTGGTCCATCCCCTTGTTCCGGAAATCAGACACCTGCTGCTCCACATTCTTGCATAGAGATCAGACACCTGCTGCTCCATCCCCTTGACCAAGAGATCGGACACCTGAGCTCCATCATCGTCCCAGAGATCAGACACCTGTTGCCCCATTCCCTTGTCCCAGAGATCAGACACCTGCTGCTCCATCTCCTTGTCAAAAGGATCAGACGCCTGCTGCTCCATCTCCTTATCCAAAGCATCAGACACCTGCTGATCCATCATCTTCCCAGAGGTCAGACACCTGCTGCTCCATCTCCTTGTCACAGAGATGAGACACCTGCTGGTCCATCGTCTTGTCCCAGAGATGAGACACCTGCGCCTCCATCACCTTAGCCCAGTGATCAGACACCTGCTGCTCCATCCCCTTGTCCCAGAGATCAGACACCTGATGCGCCATCACATGGTCCCAGAGAGAATACACCTGCTGCTCCATCTCCTTCTTCCAGACATCAGACAACTCCTGCTCCATCCCTTTGACCCAGAGATCGTACACCTTGTCCTCCATCCCCTTGTCCCGGAGATCAGACACCTGCTACACCATGCCCATGTCCCAGAGATCAGACACCTGCTGCTCCATCTCCTTGTCCCAGAGATAAGACACCTGCATGTCCATCGTCTTGTCCCAGAGATGAGACACCTGCGCCTCCATCCCTTCAGCCCAGAGGTCAGGCACCTGCTGCTCGACCCCTTATCCCA
>NW_027276431.1:0-39678 GCF_030028105.1 Mobula birostris | reverse complement strand
CATGGTTACACAAACCTCTCCCAGGTGACGGTCTCACAAACACCTCTCCCAGGTCACGGTTTCACACACACCTCTCACAGGTCACAGTCTCACACATACCTCTCCCAGGTCACGGTCACTCACACACCTCACCCAGGTCACGGTCTCACACACACCTCCCCCAGGTCATTGTTACTCACACACCTCTCGCAGGTCACGGTCAATCCCACACCCCTCCTAGGTCACAATCATTGTCACACCTCTCCCAGGTCATGGTCACAAAAGCCTCTCCCAGGTCATAGTCACTCACTCCTCTCCCAGGTCCTGGTCACAAAAGCCTCTCCCAGGTCACGGTCTCACACACACCTCTCCCAGGTCATGGTTACACACACACCTCTCTCAGGTCACGGTCTCACACTCCTCTCCCAGGTCATGGTTACACACACACCTCTCCCAGGTTATGGTCACTCACACACCTCTCCCAGGTCACTGTTACACACACCTCTCCCAGGTCACGGTATCACACACACCTCTCCCAGATCCCGGTCTCACACACATCTCCCAGGTCATGGTCACTCACACACCTCTCCCAGTTCACGGGCTCACACACATATCCCAGGTCACGGGCTCACACACCTCTCCAAGGTCACGGTTACACACACCTCTCCCAGGTCACGGTCACTCACACACCTCTCCCAGGTCACTGTTACACACACCTCTCCCAGGTCACGGTATCACACACACCTCTCCCAGGTCATGGTTACACAATCCTCTCCCAGATCCCGGTCTCACACACATCTCCCAGGTCATGGTCACTCACACACCTCTCCCAGGTCACGGGCTCACACACCTCTCCCAGGTCACGGTTACACACACCTCTCCCAGGTCACGGTCACTCACACACCTCTCCCAGGTCGCTGTTACGCACAGCTCTCCCAGGGCACGGTATCACACACACCTCTCCAAGGTGACGGCCTCACACATGCCTCTCCCAGGTCACGGTCTCACACACACCTTTCCCAGGTCACGGTCACTCACACACCTCTCCCAGGTCAGGGTCTCACACACATCTCTTCCGGTCACGGTTACACACACTGCTCTCCCAGGTACCGGTCACTCACACAGCTCTCCCAGGTCATGGTTACACACAGCCCTCCCAGGTCACGGTCTCACACACCTCGCCCAGGTACCTATCATTCACACACCTCTCCCAGGTCGCGGTCTCACACATCACTCCCAGTTCACGGTCACTCACACACACCTGCTAGGTCACAATCACTGTCACACCTCTCCCAGGTCATAGTCACTCACTCCTCTCCCAGGTCAAGGCCTCATACACCTCTCCCAGGTCATGGTTACACACACCTCTCCCAGGTCACTGTCCCACACACTCCTCTCCCAAGTCACGGTCACTCACAGACCTCTCCCAGGTCACGGTCTCACTCACACCTCCCCCAGGTCACGGTCACTCACACACCTCACCCAGGTCACGATCTCACACACACCTCCCCCAGGTCATCGTCACTCACACACCTCTCGCAGCTCACGGTCAATCACACACCCCTCCTAGGTCACAATCATTGTCACACCTCTCCCAGGTCATGGTCACAGAAGCCTCTCCCAGGTCATAGTCACTCACTCCTCTCCCAGTTCCTGGTCACAAAAGCCTCTCCCAGGTCACGATCTCACACACACCTCTCCCAGGTCATGGTTACACACACACCTCTCCCAGGTCACGGTCTCACACTCCTCTCCCAGGTCATGGTTACACACACACCTCTCCCAGGTAATGGTCACTCACACACCTCTCCCAGGTCACTGTTACACACACCTCTCCCAGGTCACGGTATCACACACACCTCTCCCAGATCCCGGTCTCACACACATCTCCCAGGTCATGGTCACTCACACACCTCTCCCAGGTCACGGGCTCACACACATCTCCCAGGACACGGGCTCACACACCTCTCCAAGGTCACGGTTACACACACCTCTCCCAGGTCACGGTCACTCACACACCTCTCCCAGGTCACTGTTACACACACCTCTCCCAGGTCACGGTATCACACACACCTCTCCCAGGTGACGGTCTCACACACGCCTCTCCCAGATCACGGTCACTCACACACCTCTCCCAGGTCACGGTATCACACACACCTCTCCCAGGTGACAGTCTCACACACACCTCTCCCAGGTAACGGTCACTCACACACCTCTCCCAGGTCACTGTTACACACACCTCTCCCAGGTCACGGTATCACACACACCTCTCCCAGGTGACGGTCTCACACACACCTCTCCCAGGTCAAGGTCACTCACACACCTCTCCCAGGTCATGGTTACACAAACCTCTCCCAGATCCCGGTCTCACACACATCTCCCAGGTCATGGTCACTCACACACCTCTCCCAGGTCACGAGCACACACACCTCTCCCAGGTCACGGGCTCACACACCTCTCCAAGGTCACGGGCTCACACACCTCTCCCAGGTCACGGTTACACACACCTCTCCCAGGTCACGGTCACTCACACACCTTGCCCAGGTCACGGTATCACACACACCTCTCCCAGGTGACGGTCTCACAGCCGCCTCTCCCAGGTCACGGTCACTCACACACCTCTCCCAGGTCATGGTTACACACACCTCTACAGGTCACTGTCCCACACACTCCTCTCCCAAGTCACGGTCACTCACACACCTCTCCCAGGTCACAGTCTCACTCACACCTCCCCCAGGTCACGGTCACTCACACACCTCACCCAGGTCACGGTCTCACACACACCTCCCCCAGGTCATCGTCACTCACACACCTCTCGCAGCTCACGGTCAATCACACACCCCTCCTAGGTCACAATCATTGTCACACCTCTCCCAGGTCATGGTCACAAAAGCCTCTCCCAGGTCATAGTCACTCACTCCTCTCCCAGGTCCTGGTCACAAAAGCCTCTCCCAGGTCACGGTCTCACACACACCTCTCCCAGGTCATGGTTACACACACACCTCTCCCAGGTAACGGTCACTCACACACCTCTCCCAGGTCATTGTTACACACACCTCTCCCAGGTCACGGTATCACACACACCTCTCCCAGGTGACGGTCTCACACACACCTCTCCCAGGTCAAGGTCACTCACACACCTCTCCCAGGTCATGGTTACACAAACCTCTCCCAGATCCCGGTCTCACACACATCTCCCAGGTCATGGTCACTCACACACCTCTCCCAGGTCACGAGCACACACACCTCTCCCAGGTCACGGGCTCACACACCTCTCCCAGGTCACGGGCTCACACACCTCTCCCAGGTCACGGTTACACACACCTCTCCCAGGTCACGGTCACTCACACACCTTGCCCAGGTGACGGTCTCACACACGCCTCTCCCAGGTCACGGTCACTCACACACCTTGCCCAGGTCACGGTATCACACACTCCTCTCCCAGGTGACGGTCTCACACACGCCTCTCCCAGGTCACGGTCACTCAGACACCTCTCCCAGGTCATGGTACACAAACCTCTCCCAGGTGACGGTCTCACAAACACCTCTCCCAGGTCACGGTTTCACACACACCTCTCACAGGTCACAGTCTCACACATACCTCTCCCAGGTCACGGTCACTCACACACCTCACCCAGGTCACGGTCTCACACACACCTCCCCCAGGTCATTGTTACTCACACACCTCTCGCAGGTCACGGTCAATCCCACACCCCTCCTAGGTCACAATCATTGTCACACCTCTCCCAGGTCATGGTCACAAAAGCCTCTCCCAGGTCATATTCACTCACTCCTCTCCCAGGTCCTGGTCACAAAAGCCTCTCCCAGGTCACGGTCTCACACACACCTCTCCCAGGTCATGGTTACACACACACCTCTCTCAGGTCACGGTCTCACACTCCTCTCCCAGGTCATGGTTACACACACACCTCTCCCAGGTTATGGTCACTCACACACCTCTCCCAGGTCACTGTTACACACACCTCTCCCAGGTCACGGTATCACACACACCTCTCCCAGGTCAAGGTTACTCACACACCTCTCCCAGGACATGGTTACACAAACCTCTCCCAGATCCCGGTCTCACACACATCTCCCAGGTCATGGTTACACACACACCTCTCCCAGGTTATGGTCACTCACACACCTCTCCCAGGTCACTGTTACACACACCTCTCCCAGGTCACGGTATCACACACACCTCTCCCAGGTGACGGTCTCACACACGCCTCTCCCAGGTCACGGTCACTCACACACCTCTCCCAGGTCATGGTTACACAAACCTCTCCCAGGTGACGGTCTCACACACACCTCTCCCAGGTCACGGTTTCACACACACCTCTCACAGGTCACAGTCTCACACACACCTCTCCCAGGTCACGGTCACTCACACACCTCACCCAGGTCACGGTCTCACACACACCTCCCCCAGGTCATTGTTACTCACACACCTCTTGCAGGTCACGGTCAATCACACACCCCTCCAAGATCACAATCATTGTCACACCTCTCCCAGGTCATGGTCACAAAAGCCTCTCCCAGGTCATAGTCACTCACTCCTCTCCCAGGTCCTGGTCACAAAAGCCTCTCCCAGGTCACGGTCTCACACACACCTCTCCCAGGTCATGGTTACACACATACCTCTCCCAGGTCACGGTCTCACACTCCTCTCCCAGGTCATGGTTACACACACACCTCTCCCAGGTAATGGTTACTCACACACCTCTCCCAGGTCACTGTTACACACACCTCTCCCAGGTCACGGTATCACACACACCTCTCCCAGGTGACGGTCTCACACACACCTCTCCCAGGTCAAGGTCACTCACACACCTCTCCCAGGTCATGGTTACACAATCCTCTCCCAGATCCCGGTCTCACACACATCTCCCAGGTCATGGTCACTCACACACCTCTCCCAGGTCACGGGCTCACACACCTCTCCCAGGTCACGGTTACACACACCTCTCCCAGGTCACGGTCACTCACACACCTCTCCCAGGTCGCTGTTACACACAGCTCTCCCAGGGCACGGTATCACACACACCTCTCCAAGGTGACGGTCTCACACATGCCTCTCCCAGGTCACGGTCTCACACACACCTTTCCCAGGTCACGGTCACTCACACACCTCTCCCAGGTCAGGGTCTCACACACATCTCTTCCGGTCACGGTTACACACACTGCTCTCCCAGGTACCGGTCACTCACACAGCTCTCCCAGGTCATGGTTACACACAGCCCTCCCAGGTCACGGTCTCACACACCTCGCCCAGGTACCTATCATTCACACACCTCGCCCAGGTACCTATCATTCACACACCTCTCCCAGGTCGCGGTCTCACACATCACTCCCAGTTCACGGTCACTCACACACACCTGCTAGGTCACAATCACTGTCACACCTCTCCCAGGTCATAGTCACTCACTCCTCTCCCAGGTCAAGGCCTCATACACCTCTCCCAGGTCATGGTTACACACACCTCTCCCAGGTCACTGTCCCACACACTCCTCTCCCAAGTCACGGTCACTCACAGACCTCTCCCAGGTCACGGTCTCACTCACACTTCCCCCAGGTCACGGTCACTCACACACCTCACCCAGGTCACGATCTCACACACACCTCCCCCAGGTCATCGTCACTCACACACCTCTCGCAGCTCACGGTCAATCACACACCCCTCCTAGGTCACAATCATTGTCACACCTCTCCCAGGTCATGGTCACAGAAGCCTCTCCCAGGTCATAGTCACTCACTCCTCTCCCAGTTCCTGGTCACAAAAGCCTCTCCCAGGTCACGATCTCACACACACCTCTCCCAGGTCATGGTTACACACACACCTCTCCCAGGTCACGGTCTCACACTCCTCTCCCAGGTCATGGTTACACACACACCTCTCCCAGGTAACGGTCACTCACACACCTCTCCCAGGTCACTGTTACACACACCTCTCCCAGGTCACGGTATCACACACACCTCTCCCAGATCCCGGTCTCACACACATCTCCCAGGTCATGGTCACTCACACACCTCTCCCAGGTCACGGGCTCACACACATCTCCCAGGTCACGGGCTCACACACCTCTCCAAGGTCACGGTTACACACACCTCTCCCAGGTCACGGTCACTCACACACCTCTCCCAGGTCACTGTTACACACACCTCTCCCAGGTCACGGTATCACACACACCTCTCCCAGGTGACGGTCTCACACACGCCTCTCCCAGATCACGGTCACTCACACACCTCTCCCAGGTCACGGTATCACACACACCTCTCCCAGGTGACCGTCTCACACACACCTCTCCCAGGTCACGGTCACTCACACACCTTGCACAGGTCACGGTCTCACACACTGCTCTTCCGGTTACGGTTACACACACTGCTCTCCCAGGTCATTGTTGACTCACACACCTCGCCCAGGTACCTGTCATTCACACACCCCTCCCAGGTCACGGTCTCACACATCACTCCCAGATCACGGTCTCAGACACCTCTCAAAGATCACGGTCTCACACACCTCTCCCAGGTCACGGTCACTCACACACTCCTGCTAGGTCACAATCACTGTCACACCTCTCCCAGGTCATAGTCACTCACTCCTCTCCCAGGTCAAGGCCTCATACACCTCTCCCAGGTCATGGTTACACACACCTCTACAGGTCACTGTCCCACACACTCCTCTCCCAAGTCACGGTCACTCACACACCTGTCCCAGGTCACAGTCTCACTCACACCTCCCCCAGGTCACGGTCACTCACACACCTTGCACAGGTCACGGTCTCACACACTGCTCTTCCGGTTACGGTTACACACACTGCTCTCCCTGGTCATTGTTGACTCACACACCTCGCCCAGGTACCTGTCATTCACACACCCCTCCCAGGTCACGGTCTCACACATCACTCCCAGATCACGGTCTCAGACACCTCTCAAAGATCACGGTCTCACACACCTCTCCCAGGTCACGGTCACTCACACACTCCTGCTAGGTCACAATCACTGTCACACCTCTCCCAGGTCATAGTCACTCACTCCTCTCCCAGGTCAAGGCCTCATACACCTCTCCCAGGTCATGGTTACACACACCTCTACAGGTCACTGTCCCACACACTCCTCTCCCAAGTCACGGTCACTCACACACCTGTCCCAGGTCACAGTCTCACTCACACCTCCCCCAGGTCACGGTCACTCACACAACTCACCCAGGTCACGGTCTCACACACACCTCCCCCAGGTCATCGTCACTCACACACCTCTCGCAGCTCACGGTCAATCACACACCCCTCCTAGGTCACAATCATTGTCACACCTCTCCCAGGTCATGGTCACAAAAGCCTCTCCCAGGTCATAGTCACTCACTCCTCTCCCAGGTCACGGTCTCACAGACACCTCTCCCAGGTCATGGTTACACACACACCTCTCTGAGGTCATGGTCTCACACTCCTCTCCCAGGTCATGGTTACACACACACCTCTCCCAGGTAACGGTCACTCACACACCTCTCCCAGGTCACTGTTACACACATCTCTCCCAGGTCACGGTATCACACACACCTCTCCCAGGTCACAGTCTCACACACACCTCTCCCAGGTCAAGGTCACTCACACACCTCTCCCAGGTCATGGTTACACAAACCTCTCCCAGATCCCGGTCTCACACACATCTCCCAGGTCATGGTCACTCACTCACCTCTCCCAGGTCACGAGCACACACACCTCTCCCAGGTCACGGGCTCACACACCTCTCCCAGGTCACGGGCTCACACACCTCTCCCAGGTCACGGTTACACACACCTCTCCCAGGTCACGGTCACTCACACACCTCTCCCAGGTCACTGTTACACACACCTCTCCCAGGTCACGGTATCACACACACCTCTCCCAGGTGACGGTCTCACACACGCCTCTCCCAGGTCACGGTCACTCACACACCTTGCCCAGGTCACGGTATCACACACTCCTCTCCCAGGTGACGGTCTCACACACGCCTCTCCCAGGTCACGGTCACTCACACACCTCTCCCAGGTCATGGTTACACAAACCTCTCCCAGGTGACGGTCTCACAAACACCTCTCCCAGGTCACGGTTTCACACACACCTCTCACAGGTCACAGTCCCACACATACCTCTCCCAGGTCACGGTCACTCACACACCTCACCCAGGTCACGGTCTCACACACACCTCCCCCAGGTCATTGTTACTCACACACCTCTCGCAGGTCACGGTCAATCCCACACCCCTCCTAGGTCACAATCATTGTCACACCTCTCCCAGGTCATGGTCACAAAAGCCTCTCCCAGGTCATAGTCACTCACTCCTCTCCCAGGTCCTGGTCACAAAAGCCTCTCCCAGGTCACGGTCTCACACACACCTCTCCCAGGTCATGGTTACACACACACCTCTCTCAGGTCACGGTCTCACACTCCTCTCCCAGGTCATGGTTACACACACACCTCTCCCAGGTTATGGTCACTCACACACCTCTCCCAGGTCACTGTTACACACACCTCTCCCAGGTCACGGTATCACACACACCTCTCCCAGGTCAAGGTTACTCACACACCTCTCCCAGGACATGGTTACACAAACCTCTCCCAGATCCCGGTCTCACACACATCTCCCAGGTCATGGTCACTCACACACCTCTCCCAGGTCACGGGCTCACACACCTCTCCCAGGTCACGGTTACACACAGCTCTCCCAGGTCACGGTCACTCACACACCTCTCCCAGGTCGCTGTTACACACACCCCTCCCAGGTCACGGTCTCACACACACCTTTCCCAGGTCACGGTCACTCACACACTCCTGCTAGGTCACAATCACTGTCACACCTCTCCCAGGTCATAGTCACTCACTCCTCTCCCAGGTCAAGGTCTCATACACCTCTCCCAGGTCATGGTTACACACACCTCTCCCAGATCACTGTCCCACACACTGCTCTCCTAGGTCACGGTCACTGACACACCTCTCCCAGGTCACGGTCACTCTCACACTTCTCCCAATTCAAGGATAAACACACCTCTCCCAGGTCACGGTCACTCACACACCTCTCCCAGGTAACGGTCTCACACACACCTCTCCCAGATCAAGTTCACTCACACACCTCTCCCAGGTCATGGTTACACAAACCTCTCCCAGATCCCGGTCTCACACACATCTCCCAGGTCATGGTCACTCACACACCTCTCCCAGGTCACGGGCTCACACACCTCTCCCAGGTCACGGTTACACACACCTCTCCCAGGTCACGGTCACTCACACACCTCTCCCAGGTCGCTGTAACACACACCTCTCCCAGGTCACGGTATCACACACACCTCTCCAAGGTGATGGTCTCACACACGCCTCTCCCAGTTCACGGTCACTCACACACCTTGCCCAGGTCACGGTATCACACACAACTCTCCCAGGTGACGGTCTCACACACTCCTCTCCCAGGTCACGGTCACTCACACACCTTGCCCAGGTCAGGATCTCACACACATCTCTTCCGGTCACGGTTACACACACTGCTCTCCCAGGTACCGGTCACTCACACAGCTCTCCCAGGTCATGGTTACACACAGCCCTCCCAGGTCACGGTCTCACACACCTCGCCAGGTACCTGTTATTCACACACCTCTCCCAGGTCGCGGTCTCACACATCACTCCCAGTTCATGCTCACTCACACACACCTGCAAGGTCACAATCACTGTCACACCTCTCCCAGGTCATAGTCACTCACTCCTCTCCCAGGTCAAGGCCTCATACACCTCTCCCAGGTCAAGGTCACTCACACACCTCTCCCAGGTCATGGTTACACAAACCTCTCCCAGATCCCGGTCTCACACACATCTCCCAGGTCATGGTCACTCACTCACCTCTCCCAGGTCACGAGCACACACACCTCTCCCAGGTCACGGGCTCACACACCTCTCCCAGGTCACGGGCTCACACACCTCTCCCAGGTCACGGTTACACACAACTCTCCCAGGTCACGGTCACTCACACACCTCTCCCAGGTCACTGTTACACACACCTCTCCCAGGTCACGGTATCACACACACCTCTCCCAGGTGACGGTCTCACACACGCCTCTCCCAGGTCACGGTCACTCACACACCTTGCCCAGGTCACGGTATCACACACTCCTCTCCCAGGTGACGGTCTCACACACGCCTCTCCCAGGTCACAGTCACTCACACACCTCTCCCAGGTCATGGTTACACAAACCTCTCCCAGGTGACGGTCTCACAAACACCTCTCCCAGGTCACGGTCACTCACACACCTCACCCAGGTCACGGTCTCACACACACCTCCCCCAGGTCATTGTTACTCACACACCTCTCGCAGGTCACGGTCAATCCCACACCCCTCCTAGGTCACAATCATTGTCACACCTCTCCCAGGTCATGGTCACAAAAGCCTCTCCCAGGTCACGGTCTCACACACACCTCTCCCAGGTCATGGTTACACACACACCTCTCTCAGGTCACGGTCTCACACTCCTCTCCCAGGTCATGGTTACACACACACCTCTCCCAGGTTATGGTCACTCACACACCTCTCCCAGGTCACTGTTACACACACCTCTCCCAGGTCACGGTATCACACACACCTCTCCCAGGTCAAGGTTACTCACACACCTCTCCCAGGACATTGTTACACAAACCTCTCCCAGATCCCGGTCTCACACACATCTCCCAGGTCATGGTCACTCACACACCTCTCCCAGGTCACGGGCTCACACACCTCTCCCAGGTCACGGTTACACACAGCTCTCCCAGGTCACGGTCACTCACACACCTCTCCCAGGTCGCTGTTACACACACCCCTCCCAGGTCACGGTCTCACACACACCTTTCCCAGGTCACGGTCACTCACACACTCCTGCTAGGTCACAATCACTGTCACACCTCTCCCAGGTCATAGTCACTCACTCCTCTCCCAGGTCAAGGTCTCATACACCTCTCCCAGGTCATGGTTACACACACCTCTCCCAGGTCACTGTCCCACACACTGCTCTCCTAGGTCACGGTCACTCACACACCTCTCCCAGGTCACGGTCACTCTCACACTTCTCCAATTCAAGGTTAAACACACCTCTCCCAGGTCACGGTCACTCACACACCTCTCCCAGGTAACGGTCTCACACACACCTCTCCCAGGTCAAGTTCACTCACACACCTCTCCCAGGTCATGGTTACACAAACCTCTCCCAGATCCCGGTCTCACACACATCTCCCAGGTCATGGTCACTCACACACCTCTCCCAGGTCACGGGCTCACACACCTCTCCCAGGTCACGGTTACACACACCTCTCCCAGGTCACGGTCACTCACACACCTCTCCCAGGTCGCTGTAACACACACCTCTCCCAGGTCACGGTATCACACACACATCTCCAAGGTGATGGTCTCACACACGCCTCTCCCAGTTCACGGTCACTCACACACCTTGCCCAGGTCACGGTATCACACACAACTCTCCCAGGTGACGGTCTCACACACTCCTCTCCCAGGTCACGGTCACTCACACACCTTGCCCAGGTCAGGATCTCACACACATCTCTTCCGGTCACGGTTACACACACTGCTCTCCCAGGTACCGGTCACTCACACAGCTCTCCCAGGTCATGGTTACACACAGCCCTCCCAGGTCACGGTCTCACACACCTCGCCCAGGTACCTGTTATTCACACACCTCTCCCAGGTCGCGGTCTCACACATCACTCCCAGTTCATGCTCACTCACACACACCTGCAAGGTCACAATCACTGTCACACCTCTCCCAGGTCATAGTCACTCACTCCTCTCCCAGGTCAAGGCCTTATACACCTCTCCCAGGTCATGGTTACACACACCTCTACAGGTCACTGTCCCACACACTCCTCTCCCAAGTCACGGTCACTCACACACCTCTCCCAGGTCACGGTCTCACTCACACCTCCCCCAGGTCACGGTCACTCACACACCTCACCCAGGTCACGGTCTCACACACACCTCCCCCAGGTCATCGTCACTCACACACCTCTCGCAGCTCACGGTCAATCACACACCCCTCCTAGGTCACAATCATTGTCACACTTCTCCCAGGTCATGGTCACAAAAGCCTCTCCCAGGTCATAGTCACTCACTCCTCTCCCAGGTCCTGGTCACAAAAGCCTCTCCCAGGTCACGGTCTCACACACACCTCTCCCAGGTCATGGTTACACACACACCTCTCCCAGGTCACGGTCTCACACTCCTCTCCCAGGTCATGGTTACACACACACCTCTCCCAGGTAACGGTCACTCATACACCTCTCCCAGGTCACTGTTACACACACCTCTCCCAGGTCACGGTATCACACACACCTCTCCCAGGTGACGGTCTCACACACACCTCTCCCAGGTCAAGGTCACTCACACACCTCTCCCAGGTTCTGGTCACAAACCTCTCCCAGGTTATGGTTACACCTCTCCCAGGTTCTGGTCACACACCTCTCCCAGGTTATGGTTACACAAACCTCTCCCAGATCCCGGTCTCACACACATCTCCCAGGTTCTGGTCTCACACACCTCTCCCAGGTCACGGTCTCACACACACCTCTCTGAGGTCATCGTTACACACACCTCTCCCAGGTCATGGTCACTCTCACACCTCTCCTAGGTCATGGTCACTCACACCACACCTAGGTCATGGTTACACACACCTCTCCCAGCTCACGGTCACACACACACCTCTCCCAGGTCACGGTCTCACACAAACCTCTCCCAGGTCACTGTCCCTCACACACCTCTCCCAGGTCATGGTCACTCACACACCTCTCCGAGGTCACGGTTACACAAACCTCTCCCAGGTCATGGTCTCACACACACCTCTCCCAGGTCACGGTCTCACACACACCTCTCCCAGGTCACGGTCACTCACACACATCGCCCTGGTCACGGTCTCACACACACCTCACCAGGTCACGGTCACTCACACACTTTGCCAGGTCATGGTCTCACACACACCACTCTCAGGTCAAGGTCACTCACAGACCTCTCCCAGGTCACGGTCACTCACACACTTTGCCCAGGTCATGGTCTCACACACACCACTCTCAGGTCAAGGTCACTCACACACCTCTCCCAAGTCACGGTCACTCACACACTTCTCCCAGGTTACGGTCTGACACACACCTCTCCCAGGTCATGGTCACTCACAATCCTCTCCCAGGTCCTGGTCACTCATACACACCTCTCAAAGGTCACAGTCTGACACACACCTCTCCCAGGTCACGGTCACTCACTCCTCTCCCAGGGCACGGTCCCACACACACCTCTCCCAGGTCACGGTCACTCACACACCTCTCCCAGGTCATGGTCACTCTCACACTTCTCCCAGGTCATGGTCACTCACTCCTCTCCCAGGTCATGGTCACAAATGCCTCTCCCAGGTCACGGTCTCACACACCGCTCCCAGGTCAAGGTCTCACACACCTCTCCCAGGTCACGGTCTCACACACCGCTCCCAGGTCAAGGTCTCACACACCTCTCCCAGGTCACGGTCTCACACACCTCTCCCAGGTAACGGTCTCACACACTTCTCCCAGGTCACGGTCTCACACACCTCTCCCAGGTCACGGTCACTCACACACCCCTCCTAGGTCACAGTCACTGTCACACCTCTCCCAGGTCATAGTAACTCATTCCTCTCCCCGGTCATGGTCACAAAAGACTCTCCCAGGTCATGGTCTCACACACACCTCTCCCAGTTCACGGTCTCACACACATCTCTCCCGGGTCATGGTCACTCACACACCTCTCCCAGGTCACGGTTACACACACCTCTCCCAGTTCACGGTCTCACACACACCTCTCCCAGTTCACGGTCTCACACACATCTCTCCCGGGTCATGGTCACTCACACACTTCGCCCTTGTCACGGTCTCACACACATCTCTCCCAGGTCATGGTCACTCACACACCACTCCCAGGTCACGTTTACAGACACCTCTCAGAGGTCACTGTTAGTGACACACACCTCCCAGGTCACGGTCACTCACACACCTCTCCCAAGTCACGGTCACTCACTCCTCTCCCAAGTCATGGTCACAAATGCCTCTCCCAGGTCACGGTCTCAATAACCTCTCCCAGGTCACGGACACTCACACACCTCTCACAGTTCACGGGCACACACACACGTCTTCCAGGTCATAGTCTCTCACTCCTCACCCAGGTAACGGTCTCACACACTTCTCCCAGGTCACGGTCTCACACACCTCTCCCAGATCACGGTCTCACACACCTCTCCCAGGTCACGGTCACTCTCACACCCCTCCTAGGTCACAGTCACTGTCACACCTCTCCGAGGTCATAGTAACTCACTACTCTCCCAGTTCATGGTCACAAAAGACTCTCCCAGGTCACGGTCTCACACACACCTCTCCCAGGTCACGTTTACGGACACCTCTCAGAGGTCACTGTTAGTCACACACATCTCCCAGGTCACGGTCACTCACACACCTCTCCTAGGTAATGGTCACTCACACACAACTCCTAGGTCATGGTTACACACACCTCTCCCAGGTCACGGTCACTCACACACCTCTCCCAGGTCATGGTCACTCTCACACTTCTCCCAGGTCATGGTCACTCACTCCTCTCCCAGGTCATGGTCACAAATGCCTCTCCCAGGTCACAGTCTCACACACCGCTCCCAGGTCAAGGTCTCACACACCTCTCCCAGGTCACGGTCTCACACACCGCTCCCAGGTCAAGGTCTCACACACCTCTCCCAGGTCACGGTCTCACACACCTCTCCCAGGTAACGGTCTCACACACTTCTCCCAGGTCACGGTCTCACACACCTCTCCCAGGTCACGGTCACTCACACACCCCTCCTAGGTCACAGTCACTGTCACACCTCTCCCAGGTCATAGTAACTCATTCCTCTCCCCGGTCATGGTCACAAAAGACTCTCCCAGGTCATGGTCTCACACACACCTCTCCCAGTTCACGGTCTCACACACATCTCTCCCGGGTCATGGTCACTCACACACCTCTCCCAGGTCACGGTTACACACACCTCTCCCAGTTCACGGTCTCACACACACCTCTCCCAGTTCACGGTCTCACACACATCTCTCCCAGGTCATGGTCACTCACACACCTCTCCCAGGTCACGTTTACGGACACCTCTCAGAGGTCACTGTTAGTCACACACATCTCCCAGGTCACGGTCACTCACACACCTCTCCTAGGTAATGGTCACTCACACACAACTCCTAGGTCATGGTTACACACACCTCTCCCAGGTCACGGTCTCACACACACCTCTCCCAGGTCACGATCTCACACAGACCTCTCCCAGGTCACGGTCACTCACACTCCTCTCCCAGGTCACGGCTACACACACCTCTCCCAGTTCACGGTCTCACACACACCTGTCCCAGTTCATGGTCTCACACACACCCCTCCCGGGTCATGGTCACTCACACACTTTGCCCTGGTCACGGTCTCACACACATCTCTCCCAGGTCATGGTCACTCACACACCTCTCCCAGGTCACGTTTACACACACCTCTCCCAAGTCACTGTCTCACACACACCTCGCCCAGGTCACGGTCTCACACACACCACTCTCAGGTCATGGTCACTCACATACCTCTCCCAGGTCAAGGTCTCACACACACCTCTCCCGGCTCACGGTCTGACACACACATCTCCCAGATCACGGTCACTCACTCCTCTACCAGGTCACGGTCTCAAACACCTCTCCCAGGTCACGGCCACTATCACACTTCACCCAGGTGATGGTCACACACTCCTCTCCCAGGTAATGGTCACAAATGCCTCTCCCAGGTCACGGTCTCACACACCGCTCCCAGGTCAAGGTCTCACACACCTCTCCCAGATCACGGTCTCACACACCTCTCCCAGGTCACAGTCACTCACACACACCTCTCCCAGGTCACGGTCACTCACACACCTCTTCCAGGTCACGGTCTCACACACCTCTCCCAGATCACGGTCACTCACACACCCCTCCTAGGTCACAGTCACTGTCACACCTCTCCCAGGTCATAGTCACTCACTCCTCTCCCAGGTCATGTTCACAAAAGCCTCTTCCAGGTCACGATCTCACACACACCTCTCCCAGGTCACGGTCACTCACACAACCCTGCTAGGTCACAATCACTGTCACACCTCTCGCAGATCATAGTCACTCACACACCTCTCCCAGGTCAAGGTTGCACAAACCTCTCCCAGCTCACGGTCTCACACACTTCTCCCAGTTCATGGTCACTCACACACCTCTCCAAGGTCACGGTCACTCACACACCTCTCCAAGGTCATGGTCACTCACACACACTTTTCCCAGTTCACGGTCTCACAGTCCTCTCCCAGGTTACAGTCACTCACACCTCTCCCAGATCACGGTCTCACACACCTCTCCCAGGTCACGGTCTCACACACCTCTCCCAGGTCACGGTCACTCACACACTGCTGCGAGGTAACAATCACTGTCACACCTCTCGCAGGTTATAGTCACTCACACACCTCTCCCAGGTCATGGTTGCACAAACCTCTCCCAGCTCACGGTCTCACACACTTCTCCCAGGTCATGGTCACTCACACACCTCTCCCAGGTGACGGTCTCACACACACCTCTCCCAGGTCACGGTCTCACACAGCTCCCCCCAGGTCACGGTCACTCACACACATCGCCCTGGTCACGGTCTCACACACATCTCTCCCAGGTCATGGTCACTCACACACCTCTCCCAGGTCACGGTTACACACACACCTCTCCCAGGTCACGGTCACTCACACACCTCTCCCAGGTCACGGTCTCACACACCTCTCCCAGATCACGGTCACTCACACACCCCTCCTAGGTCACAGTCACTGTCACACCTCTCCCAGGTCAAGGTCTCACACACCTCTCCCAGGTCACGGTCTCACACACCGCTCCCAGGTCAAGGTCTCACACACCTCTCCCAGGTCACGGTCTCACACACCTCTCCCAGGTAACGGTCTCACACACTTCTCCCAGGTCACGGTCTCACACACCTCTCCCAGGTCACGGTCACTCACACACCCCTCCTAGGTCACAGTCACTGTCACACCTCTCCCAGGTCATAGTAACTCATTCCTCTCCCCGGTCATGGTCACAAAAGACTCTCCCAGGTCATGGTCTCACACACACCTCTCCCAGTTCACGGTCTCACACACATCTCTCCCGGGTCATGGTCACTCACACACCTCTCCCAGGTCACGGTTACACACACCTCTCCAGTTCACGGTCTCACACACACCTCTCCCAGTTCACGGTCTCACACACATCTCTCCCAGGTCATGGTCACTCACACACCTCTCCCAGGTCACGTTTACGGACACCTCTCAGAGGTCACTGTTAGTCACACACATCTCCCAGGTCACGGTCACTCACACACCTCTCCTAGGTAATGGTCACTCACACACAACTCCTAGGTCATGGTTACACACACCTCTCCCAGGTCACGGTCTCACACACACCTCTCCCAGGTCACGATCTCACACAGACCTCTCCCAGGTCACGGTCACTCACACTCCTCTCCCAGGTCACGGCTACACACACCTCTCCCAGTTCACGGTCTCACACACACCTGTCCCAGTTCATGGTCTCACACACACCCCTCCCGGGTCATGGTCACTCACACACTTTGCCCTGGTCACGGTCTCACACACATCTCTCCCAGGTCATGGTCACTCACACACCTCTCCCAGGTCACGTTTACACACACCTCTCCCAAGTCACTGTCTCACACACACCTCGCCCAGGTCACGGTCTCACACACACCACTCTCAGGTCATGGTCACTCACATACCTCTCCCAGGTCAAGGTCTCACACACACCTCTCCCGGCTCACGGTCTGACACACACATCTCCCAGATCACGGTCACTCACTCCTCTACCAGGTCACGGTCTCAAACACCTCTCCCAGGTCACGGTCACTCACACACCTCTCCCAGGTCACGGCCACTATCACACTTCACCCAGGTGATGGTCACACACTCCTCTCCCAGGTAATGGTCACAAATGCCTCTCCCAGGTCACGGTCTCACACACCGCTCCCAGGTCAAGGTCTCACACACCTCTCCCAGATCACGGTCTCACACACCTCTCCCAGGTCACAGTCACTCACACACACCTCTCCCAGGTCACGGTCACTCACACACCTCTTCCAGGTCACGGTCTCACACACCTCTCCCAGATCACGGTCACTCACACACCCCTCCTAGGTCACAGTCACTGTCACACCTCTCCCAGGTCATAGTCACTCACTCCTCTCCCAGGTCATGTTCACAAAAGCCTCTTCCAGGTCACGATCTCACACACACCTCTCCCAGGTCACGGTCACTCACACAACCCTGCTAGGTCACAATCACTGTCACACCTCTCGCAGATCATAGTCACTCACACACCTCTCCCAGGTCATGGTTGCACAAACCTCTCCCAGCTCACGGTCTCACACACTTCTCCCAGTTCATGGTCACTCACACACCTCTCCAAGGTCACGGTCACTCACACACCTCTCCAAGGTCATGGTCACTCACACACACTTTTCCCAGTTCACGGTCTCACAGTCCTCTCCCAGGTTACAGTCACTCACACCTCTCCCAGATCACGGTCTCACACACCTCTCCCAGGTCACGGTCTCACACACCTCTCCCAGGTCACGGTCACTCACACACCGCTGCTAGGTAACAATCACTGTCACACCTCTCGCAGGTTATAGTCACTCACACACCTCTCCCAGGTCATGGTTGCACAAACCTCTCCCAGCTCACGGTCTCACACACTTCTCCCAGGTCATGGTCACTCACACACCTCTCCCAGGTGACGGTCTCACACACACCTCTCCCAGGTCACGGTCTCACACAGCTCCCCCCAGGTCACGGTCACTCACACACATCGCCCTGGTCACGGTCTCACACACATCTCTCCCAGGTCATGGTCACTCACACACCTCTCCCAGGTCACGGTTACACACACACCTCTCCCAGGTCACGGTCACTCACACACCTCTCCCAGGTCACGGTCTCACACACCTCTCCCAGATCACGGTCACTCACACACCCCTCCTAGGTCACAGTCACTGTCACACCTCTCCCAGGTCATAGTCACTCACTCCTCTCCCAGGTCATGGTCACAAAAGACTCTCCCAGTTCATGGTCTCACACACACCTCTCCCAGGTCATGGTTACACACACAACTCTCCCAGGTCACGGTCTCACACAGACCTCTCCCAGGTCACCGTCACTCACACACCTCTCCCATGTCATGGTTACACCTACACCTCGCCCAGGTACCTGTCATTCACACACCTCTCCCAGGTCATGGTCTCACACACCACTCCCAGTTCACGGTCTCACACACATCTCTCCCAGATCATGGTTACTCACACACCTCTGCCAGGTTACGGTTACACACAAAACTCTCCCAGGTCACGGTCTCACACACACCTCTCCCAGGTCACGGTCACTCACACAACTCTCCAGGTCATGGTTCCACAAACTTCTCCCAGCTCATGGTCTCACACACTTATCCCAGGTCATGGTCACTCACACACCTCTCCCAGGTCACGGTCTCACACACACCTCTCCCAGGTCACGGTCACTCACACAACTCTCCAGGTCATGGTTCCACAAACTTCTCCCAGCTCATGGTCTCACACACTTATCCCAGGTCATGGTCACTCACACACCTCTCCCAGGTCACGGTCTCACACACACCTCTCCCAGGTCATGGTTACACACACCTCTCCCAGTTCATGGTGATTCACACACCTCTCCCAGGTCATGGTCTCAAACACCACTCCCAGGTCATGGTCTAACACATATCCCCCAGGTCATGGTCACTCACACACCTCTCCCAGGTACTGGTCATTCACACACCTCTCCGAGATCACGGTTTCACACACACCTCCCAGGTCACAGTCTCACACACCTCCCCCAGGTCATGATTACATACACCTCTCCCAGGTCATGGTCACTCACACACCTCTCCCAGGTTCTGGTCTCAGACACCTCTCCCAGGTCATGGTTACACACAACTCCCTGAGGTCATGGTTACACACACCTCTCCCAGGTCATCTTTACTCACACACCTCTCCTAGGTCATGGACACTCACACACAACTCCTAGGTCATGGTTACAAACACCTCTCCGAGGTCACGGTCCCACACACACCTCTCCCAGGTCACGGTCACTCACACTCCTCTCCCAGGACACGGTCACTCACACACCTCTCCCAGGTCACGGTTACACACACCTCTCCCAGGTCACTGTCTCACACATACCTCTCCCAGGTCATGGTCACTCACACACATCGCCCTGGTCACGGTCTCACAGACATCTCTCCCAGGTCATCGTCACTCACACACCTCTCCCAGGTCACGTTTACAAACACCTCTCCCAGGTCACTGTCTCACACACACCTCTCCCAGGTCACGGTCAGTCACACACCTCGCACAGGTCACGGTCTCACACACACCACTCTCAGGTCATGGTCAGTCACACACCTCTCCCAGGTCACGGTCACTCACACACTTCTCCCAGGCCATGGTCACTCACTCATCTCCCAGGTCACGGTCTCACACACACCTCTCCCAGGTCACGGTCTGACACACACATCTCCCAGATCACGGTCACTCACTCCTCTAGCAGGTCACAGTCTCACACACACCTCTCCCAGGTCACGGTCTCACTCACACCTCCCCCAGGTCACGGTCACTCACACACCTCACCCAGGTCACGGTCTCACACACACCTCCCCCAGGTCATCGTCACTCACACACCTCTCGCAGCTCACGGTCAATCACACACCCCTCCTAGGTCACAATCATTGTCACACTTCTCCCAGGTCATGGTCACAAAAGCCTCTCCCAGGTCATAGTCACTCACTCCTCTCCCAGGTCCTGGTCACAAAAGCCTCTCCCAGGTCACGGTCTCACACACACCTCTCCCAGGTCATGGTTACACACACACCTCTCCCAGGTCACGGTCTCACACTCCTCTCCCAGGTCATGGTTACACACACACCTCTCCCAGGTAACGGTCACTCATACACCTCTCCCAGGTCACTGTTACACACACCTCTTCCAGGTCACGGTATCACACACACCTCTCCCAGGTGACGGTCTCACACACACCTCTCCCAGGTCAAGGTCACTCACACACCTCTCCCAGGTTCTGGTCACAAACCTCTCCCAGGTTATGGTTACACCTCTCCCAGGTTCTGGTCACACACCTCTCCCAGGTTATGGTTACACAAACCTCTCCCAGATCCCGGTCTCACACACATCTCCCAGGTTCTGGTCTCACACACCTCTCCCAGGTCACGGTCTCACACACACCTCTCTGAGGTCATCGTTACACACACCTCTCCCAGGTCATGGTCACTCTCACACCTCTCCTAGGTCATGGTCACTCACACCACACCTAGGTCATGGTTACACACACCTCTCCCAGCTCACGGTCACACACACACCTCTCCCAGGTCACGGTCTCACACAAACCTCTCCCAGGTCACTGTCCCTCACACACCTCTCCCAGGTCATGGTCACTCACACACCTCTCCGAGGTCACGGTTACACAAACCTCTCCCAGGTCATGGTCTCACACACACCTCTCCCAGGTCACGGTCTCACACACACCTCTCCCAGGTCACGGTCACTCACACACATCGCCCTGGTCACGGTCTCACACACACCTCACCAGGTCACGGTCACTCACACACTTTGCCAGGTCATGGTCTCACACACACCACTCTCAGGTCAAGGTCACTCACAGACCTCTCCCAGGTCACGGTCACTCACACACTTTGCCCAGGTCATGGTCTCACACACACCACTCTCAGGTCAAGGTCACTCACACACCTCTCCCAAGTCACGGTCACTCACACACCCCTCCTAGGTCACATTCACTGTCACACCTCTCCCAGGTCATAGTCACTCACTCCTCTCCCAGGTCATGGTCACAAAAACCTCTCCCAGGTCACGATCTCACACACACCTCTCCCAGGTCATGGTTACACACACACCTCTCCCAGGTCATGGTTACACACACAACTCTCCCAGGTCACGGTCACAAAAACCTCTCCCAGGTCACCGTCACTCACACACCTCTCCCATGTCATGGTTACACCTACACCTCGCCCAGGTACCTGTCATTCACACACCTCTCCCAGGTCATGGTCTCACACACCACTCCCAGTTCACGGTCTCACACACATCTCTCCCAGATCATGGTTACTCACACACCTCTGCCAGGTTACGGTTGCACACAAAACTCTCGCAGGTCACGGTCTCACACACACCTCTCCCAGGTCACGGTCACTCACACAACTCTCCAGGTCATGGTTCCACAAACTTCTCCCAGCTCATGGTCTCACACACTTATCCCAGGTCATGGTCACTCACACACCTCTCCCAGGTCACGGTCTCACACACACCTCTCCCAGGTCACGGTCACTCACACAACTCTCCAGGTCATGGTTCCACAAACTTCTCCCAGCTCATGGTCTCACACACTTATCCCAGGTCATGGTCACTCACACACCTCTCCCAGGTCACGGTCTCACACACACCTCTCCCAGGTCATGGTTACACACACCTCTCCCAGTTCATGGTGATTCACACACCTCTCCCAGGTCATGGTCTCAAACACCACTCCCAGGTCATGGTCTAACACATATCCCCCAGGTCATGGTCACTCACACACCTCTCCCAGGTACTGGTCATTCACACACCTCTCCGAGATCACGGTTTCACACACACCTCCCAGGTCACAGTCTCACACACCTCCCCCAGGTCATGATTACATACACCTCTCCCAGGTCATGGTCACTCACACACCTCTCCCAGGTTCTGGTCTCAGACACCTCTCCCAGGTCATGGTTACACACAACTCCCTGAGGTCATGGTTACACACACCTCTCCCAGGTCATCTTTACTCACACACCTCTCCTAGGTCATGGACACTCACACACAACTCCTAGGTCATGGTTACAAACACCTCTCCGAGGTCACGGTCCCACACACACCTCTCCCAGGTCACGGTCACTCACACTCCTCTCCCAGGACACGGTCACTCACACACCTCTCCCAGGTCACGGTTACACACACCTCTCCCAGGTCACTGTCTCACACATACCTCTCCCAGGTCATGGTCACTCACACACATCGCCCTGGTCACGGTCTCACAGACATCTCTCCCAGGTCATCGTCACTCACACACCTCTCCCAGGTCACGTTTACAAACACCTCTCCCAGGTCACTGTCTCACACACACCTCTCCCAGGTCACGGTCAGTCACACACCTCGCACAGGTCACGGTCTCACACACACCACTCTCAGGTCATGGTCAGTCACACACCTCTCCCAGGTCACGGTCACTCACACACTTCTCCCAGGCCATGGTCACTCACTCATCTCCCAGGTCACGGTCTCACACACACCTCTCCCAGGTCACGGTCTGACACACACATCTCCCAGATCACGGTCACTCACTCCTCTAGCAGGTCACAGTCTCACACACACCTCTCCCAGGTCACGGTCTCACTCACACCTCCCCCAGGTCACGGTCACTCACACACCTCACCCAGGTCACGGTCTCACACACACCTCCCCCAGGTCATCGTCACTCACACACCTCTCGCAGCTCACGGTCAATCACACACCCCTCCTAGGTCACAATCATTGTCACACTTCTCCCAGGTCATGGTCACAAAAGCCTCTCCCAGGTCATAGTCACTCACTCCTCTCCCAGGTCCTGGTCACAAAAGCCTCTCCCAGGTCACGGTCTCACACACACCTCTCCCAGGTCATGGTTACACACACACCTCTCCCAGGTCACGGTCTCACACTCCTCTCCCAGGTCATGGTTACACACACACCTCTCCCAGGTAACGGTCACTCATACACCTCTCCCAGGTCACTGTTACACACACCTCTCCCAGGTCACGGTATCACACACACCTCTCCCAGGTGACGGTCTCACACACACCTCTCCCAGGTCAAGGTCACTCACACACCTCTCCCAGGTTCTGGTCACAAACCTCTCCCAGGTTATGGTTACACCTCTCCCAGGTTCTGGTCACACACCTCTCCCAGGTTATGGTTACACAAACCTCTCCCAGATCCCGGTCTCACACACATCTCCCAGGTTCTGGTCTCACACACCTCTCCCAGGTCACGGTCTCACACACACCTCTCTGAGGTCATCGTTACACACACCTCTCCCAGGTCATGGTCACTCTCACACCTCTCCTAGGTCATGGTCACTCACACCACACCTAGGTCATGGTTACACACACCTCTCCCAGCTCACGGTCACACACACACCTCTCCCAGGTCACGGTCTCACACAAACCTCTCCCAGGTCACTGTCCCTCACACACCTCTCCCAGGTCATGGTCACTCACACACCTCTCCGAGGTCACGGTTACACAAACCTCTCCCAGGTCATGGTCTCACACACACCTCTCCCAGGTCACGGTCTCACACACACCTCTCCCAGGTCACGGTCACTCACACACATCGCCCTGGTCACGGTCTCACACACACCTCACCAGGTCACGGTCACTCACACACTTTGCCAGGTCATGGTCTCACACACACCACTCTCAGGTCAAGGTCACTCACAGACCTCTCCCAGGTCACGGTCACTCACACACTTTGCCCAGGTCATGGTCTCACACACACCACTCTCAGGTCAAGGTCACTCACACACCTCTCCCAAGTCACGGTCACTCACACACCCCTCCTAGGTCACATTCACTGTCACACCTCTCCCAGGTCATAGTCACTCACTCCTCTCCCAGGTCATGGTCACAAAAACCTCTCCCAGGTCACGATCTCACACACACCTCTCCCAGGTCATGGTTACACACACACCTCTCCCAGGTCATGGTTACACACACAACTCTCCCAGGTCACGGTCACAAAAACCTCTCCCAGGTCACCGTCACTCACACACCTCTCCCATGTCATGGTTACACCTACACCTCGCCCAGGTACCTGTCATTCACACACCTCTCCCAGGTCATGGTCTCACACACCACTCCCAGTTCACGGTCTCACACACATCTCTCCCAGATCATGGTTACTCACACACCTCTGCCAGGTTACGGTTGCACACAAAACTCTCGCAGGTCACGGTCTCACACACACCTCTCCCAGGTCACGGTCACTCACACAACTCTCCAGGTCATGGTTCCACAAACTTCTCCCAGCTCATGGTCTCACACACTTATCCCAGGTCATGGTCACTCACACACCTCTCCCAGGTCACGGTCTCACACACACCTCTCCCAGGTCACGGTCACTCACACAACTCTCCAGGTCATGGTTCCACAAACTTCTCCCAGCTCATGGTCTCACACACTTATCCCAGGTCATGGTCACTCACACACCTCTCCCAGGTCACGGTCTCACACACACCTCTCCCAGGTCATGGTTACACACACCTCTCCCAGTTCATGGTGATTCACACACCTCTCCCAGGTCATGGTCTCAAACACCACTCCCAGGTCATGGTCTAACACATATCCCCCAGGTCATGGTCACTCACACACCTCTCCCAGGTACTGGTCATTCACACACCTCTCCGAGATCACGGTTTCACACACACCTCCCAGGTCACAGTCTCACACACCTCCCCCAGGTCATGATTACATACACCTCTCCCAGGTCATGGTCACTCACACACCTCTCCCAGGTTCTGGTCTCAGACACCTCTCCCAGGTCATGGTTACACACAACTCCCTGAGGTCATGGTTACACACACCTCTCCCAGGTCATCTTTACTCACACACCTCTCCTAGGTCATGGACACTCACACACAACTCCTAGGTCATGGTTACAAACACCTCTCCGAGGTCACGGTCCCACACACACCTCTCCCAGGTCACGGTCACTCACACTCCTCTCCCAGGACACGGTCACTCACACACCTCTCCCAGGTCACGGTTACACACACCTCTCCCAGGTCACTGTCTCACACATACCTCTCCCAGGTCATGGTCACTCACACACATCGCCCTGGTCACGGTCTCACAGACATCTCTCCCAGGTCATCGTCACTCACACACCTCTCCCAGGTCACGTTTACAAACACCTCTCCCAGGTCACTGTCTCACACACACCTCTCCCAGGTCACGGTCAGTCACACACCTCGCACAGGTCACGGTCTCACACACACCACTCTCAGGTCATGGTCAGTCACACACCTCTCCCAGGTCACGGTCACTCACACACTTCTCCCAGGCCATGGTCACTCACTCATCTCCCAGGTCACGGTCTCACACACACCTCTCCCAGGTCACGGTCTGACACACACATCTCCCAGATCACGGTCACTCACTCCTCTAGCAGGTCACAGTCTCACACACACCTCTCCCAGGTCACGGTCTCACTCACACCTCCCCCAGGTCACGGTCACTCACACACCTCACCCAGGTCACGGTCTCACACACACCTCCCCCAGGTCATCGTCACTCACACACCTCTCGCAGCTCACGGTCAATCACACACCCCTCCTAGGTCACAATCATTGTCACACTTCTCCCAGGTCATGGTCACAAAAGCCTCTCCCAGGTCATAGTCACTCACTCCTCTCCCAGGTCCTGGTCACAAAAGCCTCTCCCAGGTCACGGTCTCACACACACCTCTCCCAGGTCATGGTTACACACACACCTCTCCCAGGTCACGGTCTCACACTCCTCTCCCAGGTCATGGTTACACACACACCTCTCCCAGGTAACGGTCACTCATACACCTCTCCCAGGTCACTGTTACACACACCTCTCCCAGGTCACGGTATCACACACACCTCTCCCAGGTGACGGTCTCACACACACCTCTCCCAGGTCAAGGTCACTCACACACCTCTCCCAGGTTCTGGTCACAAACCTCTCCCAGGTTATGGTTACACCTCTCCCAGGTTCTGGTCACACACCTCTCCCAGGTTATGGTTACACAAACCTCTCCCAGATCCCGGTCTCACACACATCTCCCAGGTTCTGGTCTCACACACCTCTCCCAGGTCACGGTCTCACACACACCTCTCTGAGGTCATCGTTACACACACCTCTCCCAGGTCATGGTCACTCTCACACCTCTCCTAGGTCATGGTCACTCACACCACACCTAGGTCATGGTTACACACACCTCTCCCAGCTCACGGTCACACACACACCTCTCCCAGGTCACGGTCTCACACAAACCTCTCCCAGGTCACTGTCCCTCACACACCTCTCCCAGGTCATGGTCACTCACACACCTCTCCGAGGTCACGGTTACACAAACCTCTCCCAGGTCATGGTCTCACACACACCTCTCCCAGGTCACGGTCTCACACACACCTCTCCCAGGTCACGGTCACTCACACACATCGCCCTGGTCACGGTCTCACACACACCTCACCAGGTCACGGTCACTCACACACTTTGCCAGGTCATGGTCTCACACACACCACTCTCAGGTCAAGGTCACTCACAGACCTCTCCCAGGTCACGGTCACTCACACACTTTGCCCAGGTCATGGTCTCACACACACCACTCTCAGGTCAAGGTCACTCACACACCTCTCCCAAGTCACGGTCACTCACACACTTCTCCCAGGTTACGGTCTGACACACACCTCTCCCAGGTCATGGTCACTCACAATCCTCTCCCAGGTCCTGGTCACTCATACACACCTCTCAAAGGTCACAGTCTGACACACACCTCTCCCAGGTCACGGTCACTCACTCCTCTCCCAGGGCACGGTCCCACACACACCTCTCCCAGGTCACGGTCACTCACACACCTCTCCCAGGTCATGGTCACTCTCACACTTCTCCCAGGTCATGGTCACTCACTCCTCTCCCAGGTCATGGTCACAAATGCCTCTCCCAGGTCACGGTCTCACACACCGCTCCCAGGTCAAGGTCTCACACACCTCTCCCAGGTCACGGTCTCACACACCGCTCCCAGGTCAAGGTCTCACACACCTCTCCCAGGTCACGGTCTCACACACCTCTCCCAGGTAACGGTCTCACACACTTCTCCCAGGTCACGGTCTCACACACCTCTCCCAGGTCACGGTCACTCACACACCCCTCCTAGGTCACAGTCACTGTCACACCTCTCCCAGGTCATAGTAACTCATTCCTCTCCCCGGTCATGGTCACAAAAGACTCTCCCAGGTCATGGTCTCACACACACCTCTCCCAGTTCACGGTCTCACACACATCTCTCCCGGGTCATGGTCACTCACACACCTCTCCCAGGTCACGGTTACACACACCTCTCCCAGTTCACGGTCTCACACACACCTCTCCCAGTTCACGGTCTCACACACATCTCTCCCGGGTCATGGTCACTCACACACTTCGCCCTTGTCACGGTCTCACACACATCTCTCCCAGGTCATGGTCACTCACACACCACTCCCAGGTCACGTTTACAGACACCTCTCAGAGGTCACTGTTAGTGACACACACCTCCCAGGTCACGGTCACTCACACTCCTCTCCCAAGTCACGGTCACTCACTCCTCTCCCAAGTCATGGTCACAAATGCCTCTCCCAGGTCACGGTCTCAATAACCTCTCCCAGGTCACGGTCACTCACACACCTCTCACAGTTCACGGGCACACACACACGTCTTCCAGGTCATAGTCTCTCACTCCTCACCCAGGTAACGGTCTCACACACTTCTCCCAGGTCACGGTCTCACACACCTCTCCCAGATCACGGTCTCACACACCTCTCCCAGGTCACGGTCACTCTCACACCCCTCCTAGGTCACAGTCACTGTCACACCTCTCCGAGGTCATAGTAACTCACTACTCTCCCAGTTCATGGTCACAAAAGACTCTCCCAGGTCACGGTCTCACACACAGTTCTCCCAGGTCACGGTCACTCACACACCTCTCCTAGGTAATGGTCACTCACACACAACTCCTAGGTCATGGTTACACACACCTCTCCCAGGTCACGGTCACTCACACACCTCTCCCAGGTCATGGTCACTCTCACACTTCTCCCAGGTCATGGTCACTCACTCCTCTCCCAGGTCATGGTCACAAATGCCTCTCCCAGGTCACAGTCTCACACACCGCTCCCAGGTCAAGGTCTCACACACCTCTCCCAGGTCACGGTCTCACACACCGCTCCCAGGTCAAGGTCTCACACACCTCTCCCAGGTCACGGTCTCACACACCTCTCCCAGGTAACGGTCTCACACACTTCTCCCAGGTCACGGTCTCACACACCTCTCCCAGGTCACGGTCACTCACACACCCCTCCTAGGTCACAGTCACTGTCACACCTCTCCCAGGTCATAGTAACTCATTCCTCTCCCCGGTCATGGTCACAAAAGACTCTCCCAGGTCATGGTCTCACACACACCTCTCCCAGTTCACGGTCTCACACACATCTCTCCCGGGTCATGGTCACTCACACACCTCTCCCAGGTCACGGTTACACACACCTCTCCCAGGTCACGGTTACACACACCTCTCCCAGTTCACGGTCTCACACACACCTCTCCCAGTTCACGGTCTCACACACATCTCTCCCAGGTCATGGTCACTCACACACCTCTCCCAGGTCACGTTTACGGACACCTCTCAGAGGTCACTGTTAGTCACACACATCTCCCAGGTCACGGTCACTCACACACCTCTCCTAGGTAATGGTCACTCACACACAACTCCTAGGTCATGGTTACACACACCTCTCCCAGGTCACGGTCTCACACACACCTCTCCCAGGTCACGATCTCACACAGACCTCTCCCAGGTCACGGTCACTCACACTCCTCTCCCAGGTCACGGCTACACACACCTCTCCCAGTTCACGGTCTCACACACACCTGTCCCAGTTCATGGTCTCACACACACCCCTCCCGGGTCATGGTCACTCACACACTTTGCCCTGGTCACGGTCTCACACACATCTCTCCCAGGTCATGGTCACTCACACACCTCTCCCAGGTCACGTTTACACACACCTCTCCCAAGTCACTGTCTCACACACACCTCGCCCAGGTCACGGTCTCACACACACCACTCTCAGGTCATGGTCACTCACATACCTCTCCCAGGTCAAGGTCTCACACACACCTCTCCCGGCTCACGGTCTGACACACACATCTCCCAGATCACGGTCACTCACTCCTCTACCAGGTCACGGTCTCAAACACCTCTCCCAGGTCACGGTCACTCACACACCTCTCCCAGGTCACGGCCACTATCACACTTCACCCAGGTGATGGTCACACACTCCTCTCCCAGGTAATGGTCACAAATGCCTCTCCCAGGTCACGGTCTCACACACCGCTCCCAGGTCAAGGTCTCACACACCTCTCCCAGATCACGGTCTCACACACCTCTCCCAGGTCACAGTCACTCACACACACCTCTCCCAGGTCACGGTCACTCACACACCTCTTCCAGGTCACGGTCTCACACACCTCTCCCAGATCACGGTCACTCACACACCCCTCCTAGGTCACAGTCACTGTCACACCTCTCCCAGGTCATAGTCACTCACTCCTCTCCCAGGTCATGTTCACAAAAGCCTCTTCCAGGTCACGATCTCACACACACCTCTCCCAGGTCACGGTCACTCACACAACCCTGCTAGGTCACAATCACTGTCACACCTCTCGCAGATCATAGTCACTCACACACCTCTCCCAGGTCATGGTTGCACAAACCTCTCCCAGCTCACGGTCTCACACACTTCTCCCAGTTCATGGTCACTCACACACCTCTCCAAGGTCACGGTCACTCACACACCTCTCCAAGGTCATGGTCACTCACACACACTTTTCCCAGTTCACGGTCTCACAGTCCTCTCCCAGGTTACAGTCACTCACACCTCTCCCAGATCACGGTCTCACACACCTCTCCCAGGTCACGGTCTCACACACCTCTCCCAGGTCACGGTCACTCACACACCGCTGCTAGGTAACAATCACTGTCACACCTCTCGCAGGTTATAGTCACTCACACACCTCTCCCAGGTCATGGTTGCACAAACCTCTCCCAGCTCACGGTCTCACACACTTCTCCCAGGTCATGGTCACTCACACACCTCTCCCAGGTGACGGTCTCACACACACCTCTCCCAGGTCACGGTCTCACACAGCTCCCCCCAGGTCACGGTCACTCACACACATCGCCCTGGTCACGGTCTCACACACATCTCTCCCAGGTCATGGTCACTCACACACCTCTCCCAGGTCACGGTTACACACACACCTCTCCCAGGTCACGGTCACTCACACACCTCTCCCAGGTCACGGTCTCACACACCTCTCCCAGATCACGGTCACTCACACACCCCTCCTAGGTCACAGTCACTGTCACACCTCTCCCAGGTCATAGTCACTCACTCCTCTCCCAGGTCATGGTCACAAAAGACTCTCCCAGTTCATGGTCTCACACACACCTCTCCCAGGTCATGGTTACACACACAACTCTCCCAGGTCACGGTCTCACACAGACCTCTCCCAGGTCACCGTCACTCACACACCTCTCCCATGTCATGGTTACACCTACACCTCGCCCAGGTACCTGTCATTCACACACCTCTCCCAGGTCATGGTCTCACACACCACTCCCAGTTCACGGTCTCACACACATCTCTCCCAGATCATGGTTACTCACACACCTCTGCCAGGTTACGGTTACACACAAAACTCTCCCAGGTCACGGTCTCACACACACCTCTCCCAGGTCACGGTCACTCACACAACTCTCCAGGTCATGGTTCCACAAACTTCTCCCAGCTCATGGTCTCACACACTTATCCCAGGTCATGGTCACTCACACACCTCTCCCAGGTCACGGTCTCACACACACCTCTCCCAGGTCATGGTTACACACACCTCTCCCAGTTCATGGTGATTCACACACCTCTCCCAGGTCATGGTCTCAAACACCACTCCCAGGTCATGGTCTAACACATATCCCCCAGGTCATGGTCACTCACACACCTCTCCCAGGTACTGGTCATTCACACACCTCTCCGAGATCACGGTTTCACACACACCTCCCAGGTCACAGTCTCACACACCTCCCCCAGGTCATGATTACATACACCTCTCCCAGGTCATGGTCACTCACACACCTCTCCCAGGTTCTGGTCTCAGACACCTCTCCCAGGTCATGGTTACACACAACTCCCTGAGGTCATGGTTACACACACCTCTCCCAGGTCATCTTTACTCACACACCTCTCCTAGGTCATGGACACTCACACACAACTCCTAGGTCATGGTTACAAACACCTCTCCGAGGTCACGGTCCCACACACACCTCTCCCAGGTCACGGTCACTCACACTCCTCTCCCAGGACACGGTCACTCACACACCTCTCCCAGGTCACGGTTACACACACCTCTCCCAGGTCACTGTCTCACACATACCTCTCCCAGGTCATGGTCACTCACACACATCGCCCTGGTCACGGTCTCACAGACATCTCTCCCAGGTCATCGTCACTCACACACCTCTCCCAGGTCACGTTTACAAACACCTCTCCCAGGTCACTGTCTCACACACACCTCTCCCAGGTCACGGTCAGTCACACACCTCGCACAGGTCACGGTCTCACACACACCACTCTCAGGTCATGGTCAGTCACACACCTCTCCCAGGTCACGGTCACTCACACACTTCTCCCAGGCCATGGTCACTCACTCATCTCCCAGGTCACGGTCTCACACACACCTCTCCCAGGTCACGGTCTGACACACACATCTCCCAGATCACGGTCACTCACTCCTCTAGCAGGTCACAGTCTCACACACACCTCTCCCAGGTCACGGTCTCAAACACCTCTCCCAGGTCCCGGTCACTCACACACCTCTCCCAGGTCACAATCACTCTCACACTTCTCCCAGGTCATGGTCACTCACACAGCTCTCCCAGGTCATGGTTACACAAAGCCCTCCCAGGTCACGGTCTCACACACCTCGCCCAGGTACCTGTCATTCACACACATCTCCCAGATCGCGGTCTCACACATCACTCCCAGTTCACGGTCACTCACACACACCTGCTAGGTCACAATCATTGTCACACCTCTCCCAGGTCATAGTCACTCACTCCTCTCCCAGGTCAAGGTCTCATACACCTCTCCCAGGTCATAGTCACTCACTCTTCTCCCAGGTCCTGGTCACAAAAGCCTCTCCCAGGTCACGGTCTCACACTCCTCTCCCAGGTCATGGTTACACACACACTTCTCCCAGGTAACGGTCACTCACACACCTCTCCCAGGTCACTGTTACACACACCTCTCCCAGGTCACGGTATCACACACCTCTCCCAGGTGACGGTCTCACACACACCTCTCCCAGGTCAAGGTCACTCACACACCTCTCCCAGGTCATGGTTACACACAGCCCTCCCAGGTCACGGTCTCACACACCTCGCCCAGGTACCTGTCATTCACACACCTCGCCCAGGTACCTGTCATTCACACACCTCTCCCAGGTCGCGGTCTCAGACATCACTCCCAGTTCACGGTCACTCACACACACCTGCTAGGTCACAATCACTGTCACACCTCTCCCAGGTCATAGTCACTCACTCCTCTCCCAGGTCAAGGTCTCATACACCTCTCCCAGGTCATGGTTACACAAACCTCTCCAGGTCACTGTCCCACACACTCCTCTCCCAAATCACGGTCACTCACACACCTCTCCCAGGTCACGGACTCACTCACACCTCCCCCAGGTCACGGTCACTCACACACCTCACCCAGGTCACGGTCTCACACACACCTCACCTAGGTCATCGTCACTCACACACCTCTCGCAGCTCACGGTCAATCACACACCCCTCCAAGGTCACAATCATTGTCACACCTCTCCCAGGTCACAGTCACTCACTCCTCTCCCAGGTCATGGTCACAAAAGCCTCTCCCAGGTCATAGTCTCTCACTCCTCACCCAGGTAACGGTCTCACACACTTCTCCCAGGTCACGGTCTCACACACCTCTCCCAGATCACGGTCTCACACACCTCTCCCAGGTCACGGTCACTCTCACACCCCTCCTAGGTCACAGTCACTGTCACACCTCTCCGAGGTCATAGTAACTCACTACTCTCCCAGTTCATGGTCACAAAAGACTCTCCCAGGTCACGGTCTCACACACAGTTCTCCCAGGTCACGGTCACTCACACACCTCTCCTAGGTAATGGTCACTCACACACAACTCCTAGGTCATGGTTACACACACCTCTCCCAGGTCACGGTCACTCACACACCTCTCCCAGGTCATGGTCACTCTCACACTTCTCCCAGGTCATGGTCACTCACTCCTCTCCCAGGTCATGGTCACAAATGCCTCTCCCAGGTCACAGTCTCACACACCGCTCCCAGGTCAAGGTCTCACACACCTCTCCCAGGTCACGGTCTCACACACCGCTCCCAGGTCAAGGTCTCACACACCTCTCCCAGGTCACGGTCTCACACACCTCTCCCAGGTAACGGTCTCACACACTTCCCCCAGGTCACGGTCTCACACACCTCTCCCAGGTCACGGTCACTCACACACCCCTCCTAGGTCACAGTCACTGTCACACCTCTCCCAGGTCATAGTAACTCATTCCTCTCCCCGGTCATGGTCACAAAAGACTCTCCCAGGTCATGGTCTCACACACACCTCTCCCAGTTCACGGTCTCACACACATCTCTCCCGGGTCATGGTCACTCACACACCTCTCCCAGGTCACGGTTACACACACCTCTCCCAGTTCACGGTCTCACACACACCTCTCCCAGTTCACGGTCTCACACACATCTCTCCCAGGTCATGGTCACTCACACACCTCTCCCAGGTCACGTTTACGGACACCTCTCAGAGGTCACTGTTAGTCACACACATCTCCCAGGTCACGGTCACTCACACACCTCTCCTAGGTAATGGTCACTCACACACAACTCCTAGGTCATGGTTACACACACCTCTCCCAGGTCACGGTCTCACACACACCTCTCCCAGGTCACGATCTCACACAGACCTCTCCCAGGTCACGGTCACTCACACTCCTCTCCCAGGTCACGGCTACACACACCTCTCCCAGTTCACGGTCTCACACACACCTGTCCCAGTTCATGGTCTCACACACACCCCTCCCGGGTCATGGTCACTCACACACTTTGCCCTGGTCACGGTCTCACACACATCTCTCCCAGGTCATGGTCACTCACACACCTCTCCCAGGTCACGTTTACACACACCTCTCCCAAGTCACTGTCTCACACACACCTCGCCCAGGTCACGGTCTCACACACACCACTCTCAGGTCATGGTCACTCACATACCTCTCCCAGGTCAAGGTCTCACACACACCTCTCCCGGCTCACGGTCTGACACACACATCTCCCAGATCACGGTCACTCACTCCTCTACCAGGTCACGGTCTCAAACACCTCTCCCAGGTCACGGTCACTCACACACCTCTCCCAGGTCACGGCCACTATCACACTTCACCCAGGTGATGGTCACACACTCCTCTCCCAGGTAATGGTCACAAATGCCTCTCCCAGGTCACGGTCTCACACACCGCTCCCAGGTCAAGGTCTCACACACCTCTCCCAGATCACGGTCTCACACACCTCTCCCAGGTCACAGTCACTCACACACACCTCTCCCAGGTCACGGTCACTCACACACCTCTTCCAGGTCACGGTCTCACACACCTCTCCCAGATCACGGTCACTCACACACCCCTCCTAGGTCACAGTCACTGTCACACCTCTCCCAGGTCATAGTCACTCACTCCTCTCCCAGGTCATGTTCACAAAAGCCTCTTCCAGGTCACGATCTCACACACACCTCTCCCAGGTCACGGTCACTCACACAACCCTGCTAGGTCACAATCACTGTCACACCTCTCGCAGATCATAGTCACTCACACACCTCTCCCAGGTCATGGTTGCACAAACCTCTCCCAGCTCACGGTCTCACACACTTCTCCCAGTTCATGGTCACTCACACACCTCTCCAAGGTCACGGTCACTCACACACCTCTCCAAGGTCATGGTCACTCACACACACTTTTCCCAGTTCACGGTCTCACAGTCCTCTCCCAGGTTACAGTCACTCACACCTCTCCCAGATCACGGTCTCACACACCTCTCCCAGGTCACGGTCTCACACACCTCTCCCAGGTCACGGTCACTCACACACCGCTGCTAGGTAACAATCACTGTCACACCTCTCGCAGGTTATAGTCACTCACACACCTCTCCCAGGTCATGGTTGCACAAACCTCTCCCAGCTCACGGTCTCACACACTTCTCCCAGGTCATGGTCACTCACACACCTCTCCCAGGTGACGGTCTCACACACACCTCTCCCAGGTCACGGTCTCACACAGCTCCCCCCAGGTCACGGTCACTCACACACATCGCCCTGGTCACGGTCTCACACACATCTCTCCCAGGTCATGGTCACTCACATACCTCTCCCAGGTCACGGTTACACACACACCTCTCCCAGGTCACGGTCACTCACACACCTCTCCCAGGTCACGGTCTCACACACCTCTCCCAGATCACGGTCACTCACACACCCCTCCTAGGTCACAGTCACTGTCACACCTCTCCCAGGTCATAGTCACTCACTCCTCTCCCAGGTCATGGTCACAAAAGACTCTCCCAGTTCATGGTCTCACACACACCTCTCCCAGGTCATGGTTACACACACAACTCTCCCAGGTCACGGTCTCACACAGACCTCTCCCAGGTCACCGTCACTCACACACCTCTCCCATGTCATGGTTACACCTACACCTCGCCCAGGTACCTGTCATTCACACACCTCTCCCAGGTCATGGTTACTCACACACCTCTGCCAGGTTACGGTTACACACAAAACTCTCCCAGGTCACGGTCTCACAAACACCTCTCCCAGGTCACGGTCACTCACACAACTCTCCAGGTCATGGTTCCACAAACTTCTCCCAGCTCATGGTCTCACACACTTATCCCAGGTCATGGTCACTCACACACCTCTCCCAGGTCACGGTCTCACACACACCTCTCCCAGGTCATGGTTACACACACCTCTCCCAGTTCATGGTGATTCACACACCTCTCCCAGGTCATGGTCTCAAACACCACTCCCAGGTCATGGTCTAACACATATCCCCCAGGTCATGGTCACTCACACACCTCTCCCAGGTACTGGTCATTCACACACCTCTCCGAGATCACGGTTTCACACACACCTCCCAGGTCACAGTCTCACACACCTCCCCCAGGTCATGATTACATACACCTCTCCCAGGTCATGGTCACTCACACACCTCTCCCAGGTTCTGGTCTCAGACACCTCTCCCAGGTCATGGTTACACACAACTCCCTGAGGTCATGGTTACACACACCTCTCCCAGGTCATCTTTACTCACACACCTCTCCTAGGTCATGGACACTCACACACAACTCCTAGGTCATGGTTACAAACACCTCTCCGAGGTCACGGTCCCACACACACCTCTCCCAGGTCACGGTCACTCACACTCCTCTCCCAGGACACGGTCACTCACACACCTCTCCCAGGTCACGGTTACACACACCTCTCCCAGGTCACTGTCTCACACATACCTCTCCCAGGTCATGGTCACTCACACACATCGCCCTGGTCACGGTCTCACAGACATCTCTCCCAGGTCATCGTCACTCACACACCTCTCCAGGTCACGTTTACAAACACCTCTCCCAGGTCACTGTCTCACACACACCTCTCCCAGGTCACGGTCAGTCACACACCTCGCACAGGTCACGGTCTCACACACACCACTCTCAGGTCATGGTCAGTCACACACCTCTCCCAGGTCACGGTCACTCACACACTTCTCCCAGGCCATGGTCACTCACTCATCTCCCAGGTCACGGTCTCACACACACCTCTCCCAGGTCACGGTCTGACACACACATCTCCCAGATCACGGTCACTCACTCCTCTAGCAGGTCACAGTCTCACACACACCTCTCCCAGGTCACGGTCTCAAACACCTCTCCCAGGTCCCGGTCACTCACACACCTCTCCCAGGTCACAATCACTCTCACACTTCTCCCAGGTCATGGTCACTCACTCCTCCCTCAGGTCATGGTCACTCAAACACACCTCCTAGGTCACAGTCACTGTCACACCTCTCCCAGGTCATAGTCACTCACTCCTCTCCCTGGTCATGGTCACAAAAGCCTCTCCCAGGTCACGATCTCACACACACCTCTCCCAGGTCATGGTTACACACACACCTCTCCCAGGTCATGGTTACACACACAACTCTCCCAGGTCACGGTCTCACACACACCTCTCCCAGGTCACGGTCACTCACACACCTTGCCCAGGTCACGGTCTCACACACAGCTCTTCCGGTCACGGTTACACACACTGCTCTCCCAGGTATCGGTCACTCACACAGCTCTCCCAGGTCATGGTTACACAAAGCCCTCCCAGGTCACGGTCTCACACACCTCGCCCAGGTACCTGTCATTCACACACATCTCCCAGATCGCGGTCTCACACATCACTCCCAGTTCACGGTCACTCACACACACCTGCTAGGTCACAATCATTGTCACACCTCTCCCAGGTCATAGTCACTCACTCCTCTCCCAGGTCAAGGTCTCATACACCTCTCCCAGGTCATAGTCACTCACTCTTCTCCCAGGTCCTGGTCACAAAAGCCTCTCCCAGGTCACGGTCTCACACTCCTCTCCCAGGTCATGGTTACACACACACCTCTCCCAGGTAACGGTCACTCACACACCTCTCCCAGGTCACTGTTACACACACCTCTCCCAGGTCACGGTATCACACACCTCTCCCAGGTGACGGTCTCACACACACCTCTCCCAGGTCAAGGTCACTCACACACCTCTCCCAGGTCATGGTTACACACAGCCCTCCCAGGTCACGGTCTCACACACCTCGCCCAGGTACCTGTCATTCACACACCTCGCCCAGGTACCTGTCATTCACACACCTCTCCAGGTCGCGGTCTCAGACATCACTCCAGTTCACGGTCACTCACACACACCTGCTAGGTCACAATCACTGTCACACCTCTCCCAGGTCATAGTCACTCACTCCTCTCCCAGGTCAAGGTCTCATACACCTCTCCCAGGTCATGGTTACACAAACCTCTCCAGGTCACTGTCCCACACACTCCTCTCCCAAATCACGGTCACTCACACACCTCTCCCAGGTCACGGACTCACTCACACCTCCCCCAGGTCACGGTCACTCACACACCTCACCCAGGTCACGGTCTCACACACACCTCACCCAGGTCATCGTCACTCACACACCTCTCGCAGCTCACGGTCAATCACACACCCCTCCAGGTCACAATCATTGTCACACCTCTCCCAGGTCACAGTCACTCACTCCTCTCCCAGGTCATGGTCACAAAAGCCTCTCCAGGTCATAGTCACTCACTCCTCTCCCAGGTCCTGGTCACAAAAGCCTCTCCCAGGTCACGGTCTCACACTCCTCTCCCAGGTCATGGTTACACACACACCTCTCCCAGGTAACGGTCACTCACACACCTCTCCCAGGTCACTGTTACACACACCTCTCCCAGGTCACGGTATCACACACACCTCTCCCAGGTGACGGTCTCACACACACCTCTCCCAGGTCAAGGTCACTCACGACACCTCTCCCAGGTCATGGTTAC
>NW_027276430.1:0-39685 GCF_030028105.1 Mobula birostris | reverse complement strand
CAGGGGGAGATCTGTACTCTGACCGGTGCCTCTCAGTGGGAGATCTGTATACTGACCGGTGACTCTCAGTGGGAGATCTGTACACTGAGCGGTGTCTCTCAGGGGGATATCTGTACACTGACCGGTGTCTCTCAGGAGGAGATCTGTACACTGATCGGTGTCTCTCAGGGGGAGATCTGTACACTGACCGGTGTCTCTCAGTGGAGATCCGTACACTGACCGGTGCCTCTCAGGGGGAGATCCGTACACTGACCGGTGTCTCTCTGTGGGAGATCTGTAAACTGACCGGTGTCTCTCAGGGGAGATCTATACACTGACCGGTGTCTCTCAGTGGGAGATCTGTACACTGACCGGTGTGTCTCAGTGGGAGATCTGTACACTGACCGGTGTCTCTCAGAGGGGATCTGTACACTGACCGGTGCCTCTCAGTGGGAGATCTGTACACTGACCGGTGTCTCTCAGTGGGAGATCTGAACTCTGACCGGTGTCTCTCAGTGGGAGATCTGTACACTGACCGGTGTCTCTCAGGGGGAGATTTGTACACTGACCGGTGTCTCTCTGGGAGAGATCTGTACACTGACCGGTGTCTCTCAGGGGGAGATCTGTACACTGACCGGTGTCTCTCAGGGGGAGATCTGTACACTGACCGGTGACTCTCAGTGGGAGATCTGTACACTGACCGGTGTCTCTCAGAGGGGATCTGTACACTGACCGGTGACTCTCAGTGGGAGATCTGTACACTGACCGGTGTCTCTCAGGGCGAGATCTGTACACTGACCGGTATCTCTCAGGGGGAGATCTGTACTCTGACCGGTGCCTCTCAGTGGGAGATCTGTACACTGACCGGTGTCTCTCAGTGGGAGATTTGTACACTGACCAGTGTCTCTCAGTGGGAGATCTGTACAGTGACCGGTGTCCTTCAGTGGGAGATCTGTACACTGACCGGTGTCTCTCAGTGGGAGATCCGTACACTGACCGGTGCCTCTCAGGGGGAGATCCGTACACTGACCGGTGTCACTCAGGGGGAGATCCGTACACTGACCGGTGTCTCTCAGGGGGAGATCGGTACACTGACCGATGTCTCTCAGTGGGAGATCTGTACACTAACCGGTGTCTCTCAGTGGGAGATCTGTACACTGACCGGTGTCTCTCAGGGGGATATCTGTACACTGACTGGTGTCTCTCAGGGGGAGATCTGTACACTGACCGGTGTCTCTCAGGGGGAGATCTGTACACTGACCGGTGTCTCGCAGGGGGAGATCTGTACACTGACCGGTTTCTCTCAGTGGGAGATCTGTACACTGACCAGTGTCTCTCAGGGAGATCTGTACACTGACCGGTGTCTCTCAGGGGGAGATCTGTACACTGACCGGTGTCTGTCAGGGGGAGATCTGTACACTGACCGGTGACTCTCAGTGGGAGATCTGTACACTGACCGGTGTCTCTCAGGGCGAGATCTGTACACTGACCGGTATCTCTCAGGGGGAGATCTGTACACTGACCAGTGTGTCTCAGTGGGAGATTTGTACACTGACCAGTGTCTCTCAGTGGGAGATCTGTACAGTGACCGGTGTCTCTCAGTGGGAGATCTGTACACTGACCGGTGTCTCTCAGGGGGAGATCTGTACACTGACCGGTGTCTCGCAGGGGGAGATCTGTACACTGACCGGTTTCTCTCAGTGGGAGATCTGTACACTGACCAGTGTCTCTCAGGGAGATCTGTACACTGATCGGTGTCTCTCAGGGGGAGATCTGTACACTGACCGGTGTCTCTCAGGGGGAGATCTGTACACTGACCGGTGTCTCTCAGGGGGAGATCTGTACACTGACCGGTGTCTCTCAGGGGGAGATCTGTACACTGACCGGTGTCTCTCAGTGGTAGATCTGTACACTGACCGCTGTCTCTCAGTGGGAGATCTGTACACTGACCAGTGTCTCTCAGTGGGAGATCTGTACACTGACCGATTTCTCTCAGGGGGAGATCTGTACACTGACCGATGTCTCTCAGTGGGAGATCTGTACACTGACCGGTTTTTCTCAGGGTGAGATCTGTACACTGACCGATGTCTCTCAGTGGGAGATCTGTACACTGACCGGTTTCTCTCAGTGGGGATCTGTACACTGACCGGTGTCTCTCAGTGGGAGATCTGTACACTGACCGGTGTCTCTCAGTGGGAGATCTGTACACTGACCGGTGTCTCTCAGGGGGAGATCTGTACACTGACGGGTGTCTCTCAGGGGGAGATCTGTACACTGACCGGTGTCACTCAGGGAGATCTGTACACTGACACCCGGTGTCTCTCAGGGGGAGATCTGTACACTGACCGGTGTCTCTCACGGAGATCTGTACACTGACCGGAGTCTCTCAGGGGGAGATCTGTACACTGAGCGGTGTCACTCAGGGGAAGATCTGTACACTGACCGGTGTCTCTCACGGAGATCTGTACACTGACCTGTGTCTCTCAGGGGGAGATCTGTACACTGACCGGTGTCTCTCAGGGTGATCTGTACACTGACCGGTGTCTCTCAGGGGGAGATCTATACACTGACCGGTGTCTCTCAGTGGGAGATCTGTACACTGACCTGTGTGTCTCAGTGGGAGATGTGTACACTGACCGGTGTCTCTCAGAGGGGATCTGTACACTGACCGGTGTCTCTCAGTGGGAGATCTGTACTCTGACCGGTGTCTCTCAGTGGGAGATCTGTACACTGACCGGTGACTCTCAGTGGGAGATCTGTACACTGACCGGTGTCTCTCAGGGGGAGATCTGTACACTGACCGGTGTCTCTCAGGGAGAGATCTGTACACTGACCGGTGTCTCTCATGGGGAGATCTGTACACTGACCGGTGTCTCGCAGGGGGAGATCTGTACACTGACCGGTTTCTCTCAGTGGGAGATCTGTACACTGACCGGTGTCTCTCAGGGGGAGATCTGTACACTGACCGGTGTCTCTCAGGGGGAGATCTGTACACTGACCGGTGTCTCTCAGGGGGAGATCTGTACACTGACCGGTGTCTCTCAGTGGTAGATCTGTACACTGACCGCTGTCTCTCAGTGGGAGATCTGTACACTGACCAGTGTCTCTCAGTGGGAGATCTGTACACTGACCGATTTCTCTCAGGGGGAGATCTGTACACTGACCGATGTCTCTCAGTGGGAGATCTGTACACTGACCGGTTTTTCTCAGGGTGAGATCTGTACACTGACCGATGTCTCTCAGTGGGAGATCTGTACACTGACCGGTTTCTCTCAGTGGGGATCTGTACACTGACCGGTGTCTCTCAGTGGGAGATCTGTACACTGACCGGTGTCTCTCAGTGGGAGATCTGTACACTGACCGGTGTCTCTCAGGGGGAGATCTGTACACTGACGGGTGTCTCTCAGGGGGAGATCTGTACACTGACCGGTGTCACTCAGGGAGATCTGTACACTGACACCCGGTGTCTCTCAGGGGGAGATCTGTACACTGACCGGTGTCTCTCACGGAGATCTGTACACTGACCGGAGTCTCTCAGGGGGAGATCTGTACACTGAGCGGTGTCACTCAGGGGAAGATCTGTACACTGACCGGTGTCTCTCACGGAGATCTGTACACTGACCTGTGTCTCTCAGGGGGAGATCTGTACACTGACCGGTGTCTCTCAGGGTGATCTGTACACTGACCGGTGTCTCTCAGGGGGAGATCTATACACTGACCGGTGTCTCTCAGTGGGAGATCTGTACACTGACCTGTGTGTCTCAGTGGGAGATGTGTACACTGACCGGTGTCTCTCAGAGGGGATCTGTACACTGACCGGTGTCTCTCAGTGGGAGATCTGTACTCTGACCGGTGTCTCTCAGTGGGAGATCTGTACACTGACCGGTGACTCTCAGTGGGAGATCTGTACACTGACCGGTGTCTCTCAGGGGGAGATCTGTACACTGACCGGTGTCTCTCAGGGAGAGATCTGTACACTGACCGGTGTCTCTCAGGGGGAGATCTGTACACTGACCAGTGTCTCTCAGGGGGAGATCTGTACACTGACCGGTGACTCTCAGGGGGAGATCTGTACACTGACCGGTGTCACTCAGGGAGATCTGTACACTGACACCCGGTGTCTCTCAGGGAGAGATCTGTACACTGACAGGTGTCTCTCACGGAGATCTGTACACTGACCGGAGTCTCTCAGGGGGAGATCTGTACACTGTGCGGTGTCACTCAGGAGGAGATCTGTACACTGACCGGTGTCTCTCACGGAGATCTGTACACTGACCTGTGTCTCTCAGGGGGTGTTCTGCACACTGACCGGTGTCTCTCAGTGGGAGATCTGTAGACTGATTGGTGTCTCTCAGAGGGAGATCTGTACACTGACCGGTGTATCTCAGGGGGAGATCTGTACACTGACCGGTGTCTCTCAGGGTGATCTGTACACTGACCGGTGTCTCTTAGGGGGAGATCTATACACTGACCGGTGTCTCTCAGTGGGAGATCTGTACACTGACCTGTGTGTCTCAGTGGGAGATGTGTACACTGACCGGTGTCTCTCAGAGGGGATCTGTACACTGACCGGTGACTCTCAGTGGGAGATCTGTAGACTGACCGGTGTCTCTCAGTGGGAGATCTGTATTCTGACCGGTGTCTCTCAGTGGGAGATCTGTACACTGACCGGTGAGTCTCAGTGGGAGATCTGTACACTGACCGGTGTCTCTCAGGGGGAGATCTGTACACTGACCGGTGTCTCTCAGGGAGAGATCTGTACACTGACCGGTGTCTCTCAGGGGGAGATCTGTACACGGACCAGTGTCTCTCAGGGGGAGATCTGTACACTGACCGGTGACTCTCAGTGGGAGATCTGTACACTGACCGGTGCCTCTCAGTGGGAGATCTGTACACTGACCGGTGACTCTCAGTGGGAGATCTGTACACTGACCGGTGTCTCTCAGGGGGATATCTGTACACTGACCGGTGTCTCTCAGGGGAAGATCTGTACACTGACCGGTGTCTCTCAGGGGGAGATCTGTACACTGACCTGCATCTCTCAGTGGGAGATCTGTACACTGACCGGTGTCACTCAGGGGGAGATCCGTACACTGACCGGTGTCCCTCAGGGGGAGATCGGTACACTGACCGATGTCTCTCAGTGGGAGATCTGTACACTGACCGGTGTCTCGCAGGGGGAGATCTGTACACTGACCGGTTTCTCTCAGTGGGAGATCTGTACACTGACCAGTGTCTCTCAGGGAGATCTGTACACTGACCGGTGTCTCTCAGGGGGAGATCTGTACACTGACCGGTGTCTGTCAGGGGGAGATCTGTACACTGACCGGTGACTCTCAGTGGGAGATCTGTACACTGACCGGTGTCTCTCAGGGCGAGATCTGTACACTGACCGGTATCTCTCAGGGGGAGATCTGTACACTGACCAGTGTGTCTCAGTGGGAGATTTGTACGCTCACCAGTGTCTCTCTGTGGGAGATCTGTACAGTGACCGGTGTCTCTCAGTGGGAGATCTGTACACTGACCGGTGTCTCTCAGTGGGAGATCCGTACACTGACCGGTGCCTCTCAGGGGGAGATCCGTACACTAACCGGTGTCACTCAGGGGGAGATCCGTACACTGACCGGTGTCTCTCAGGGGGAGATCTGTACACTGACCGATGTCTCTCAGTGGGAGATCTGTATACTAACCGGTGTCTCTCAGTTGGAGATCTGTACACTGACCGGTGTCTCTCAGGGGGATATCTGTACACTGACCGGTGTCTCTCAGTGGTAGATCTGTACACTGACCGCTGTCTCTCAGTGGGAGATCTGTACACTGACCAGTGTCTCTCAGTGGGAGATCTGTACACTGACCGATTTCTCTCAGGGGGAGATCTGTACACTGACCGATGTCTCTCAGTGGGAGATCTGTACACTGACCGGTTTTTCTCCGGGGGAGATCTGTACACTGACCGATGTCTCTCAGTGGGAGATCTGTACACTGACCGGTGTCTCTCAGTGGGGATCTGTACACTCACCGGTGTCTCTAAGTGGGAGATCTGTACACTGACCGGTGTCTCTCAGTGGGAGATCTGTACACTGAGCGGAGTCTCTCAGGGGGAGATCTGTACACTGACGGGTGTCTCTCAGGGGGAGATCTGTACACTGACCGGTGTCACTCAGGGAGATCTGTACACTGACACCAGGTGTCTCTCAGGGGGAGATCTGTACACTGACCGGTGTCTCTCACGGAGATCTGTACACTGACCGGAGTCTCTCAGGGGGAGATCTGTACACTGAGCGGTGTCTCTCAGGGGGAGATCTGTACACTGACCGGTGTCTCTCACGGAGATCTGTACACTGACCTGTGTCTCTCAGGGGGAGTTCTGCACACTGACCGGTGTCTCTCAGTGGGAGATCTGTAAACTGATTGGTGTCTCTCAGAGGGAGATCTGTACACTGACAGGTGTCTCTCAGGGGGAGATCTGTACACTGACCGGTGTCTCTCAGGGAGATCTGTACACTGACCGGTGTCTCTCTGTGGGAGATCTGTACACTGACCGGTGTCTCTCAGGGGGAGATCTATACACTGACCGGTGTCTCTCAGTGGGAGATCTGTACACTGACCTGTGTGTCTCAGTGGGAGATCTGTACACTGACCGGTGTCTCTCAGAGGGGGTCTGTACACTGACCGGTGACTCTCAGTGGGAGATCTGTAGACTGACCGGTGTCTCTCAGTGGGAGATCTGTACACTGACCGGTGACTCTCAGTGGGAGATCTGTACACTGACCGGTGACTCTCAGTGGGAGATCTGTACACTGAGCGGTGTCTCTCAGGGGGATATCTGTACACTGACCGGTGTCTCTCAGGGGGAGATCTGTACACTGACCGGTGTCTCTCAGGGGGAGATCTGTACACTGACCTGCGTCTCTCAGTGGGAGATCTGTACACTGACCAGTGTGTCTCAGTGGGAGATTTGTACACTGACCAGTGTCTCTGTGGGAGATCTGTACAGTGACCGGTGTCTCTCAGTGGGAGATCTGTACACTGACCGGTGTCTCTCAGTGGGAGATCCGTACACTGACCGGTGCCTCTCAGGGGGAGATCCGTACACTGACCGGTGTCACGCAGGGGGAGATCCGTACACTGACCGGTGTCAACAGGGGGAGATCTGTACACTGACCGATGTCTCTCAGTGGGAGATCTGTACACTAACCGGTGTCTCTCAGTGGGAGATGTGTACACTGACCGGTGTCTGTCAGGGGGAGATCTGTACACTGACCGGTGTCTGTCAGGGGGAGATCTGTACACTGACCGGTGTCTCTCAGGGGGATATCTGTACACTGACCGGTTTCTCTCAGGGGGAGATCTGAACACTGACCGGTGTCTCTCAGTGGTAGATCTGTACACTGACCGCTGTCTCTCAGTGGGAGATCTGTACACTGACCAGTGTCTCTCAGTGGGAGATCTGTACACTGACCGATTTCTCTCAGGGGGAGATCTGTACACTGACCGATGTCTCTCAGTGGGAGATCTGTACACTGACCGGTGTCTCTCAGTGGGGATCTGTACACTGACCGGTGTCTCTCAGTGGGAGATCTGTACACTGACCGGTGTCTCTCAGTGGGAGATCTGTACACTGAGCGGTGTCTCTCAGGGGGAGATCTGTACACTGACGGGTGTCTCTCAGGGGGAGATCTGTACACTGACCGGTGTCACTCAGGGAGATCTGTACACTGACACCAGGTGTCTCTCAGGGGGAGATCTGTACACTGACCGGTGTCTCTCACGGAGATCTGTACACTGACCGGAGTCTCACAGGGGGAGATCTGTACACTGACCGGTGTCTCTCAGGGGGAGATCTGCACAATAACCGGTGTCTCTCAGGGGGTGATCTGTACACTGACCGGTGTCTCTCAGTGGGAGATCTGTACACTGACCGGTGTCTCTCAGGGGGAGACCTGTACACTGACCGGTGCATCTCAGAGGGAGATCTGTACTCTGACCAGTGTCTCTCAGGGAGAGATCTGTACACTGACCGGTGTCTCTCAGTGGGAGATCTGTACACTGACCGGTGTCTCTCAGGGGGAGATCTGTACACTGACCAGTGTCTCTGAGTGGGAGAGATCTGTACACTGACCAGTGTCTCTCAGGGGGAGATCTGTACACTGACCGGTGTCTCTCAGGGGGAGATCTGTACACTGACCGGTGACTCTCAGTGGAGATCTGTACACTGACCGGTGCCTCTCAGGGGGAGATCTGTACACTGACCGGTGTCTCTCAGGGGGGATCTGTACACTGACCCGTGTCTCTCAGTGGGAGATCTGTACACTGACTGGTGTCTCTCAGTGGGAGATCTGTACTCTGACCGGTGTCTCTCAGTAGGAGATCTGTACACTGACCGGTGTCTCTCAGTGGGAGATCTGTACACTGACCGGTGTCTCTTAGTGGGAGATCTGTACACTGACCGGTGTCTCTCAGGGGGAGATCTGTACACTGACCGGTGTCTCTCAGTAGGAGATCTGTACACTGACCGGTGTCTCTCAGTGGGAGATCTGTACACTGACCGGTGTCTCTCAGGGGGAGATCTGTACACTGACCGGTGTCTCTCAGTGGGAGATCTGTACACGGACCGGTGACTCTCAGAGATCTGTACACTGACCGGAGTCTCCCAGTGGGAGATCTGTACACTGACCGGTATCTCTCAGGGGGAGAGCTGTACACTGACCGGTGTCACTCAGGGGGAGATCTGTACACTGACCGGTGTCTCTCAGTGGAGATCTGTACACTGACCAGTGTCTCTCAGGGGGAGATCTGTACACTGACCGGTGTCTCTCAGTGGGAGATCTGTACACTGACCGGTGTCTCTCAGAGGGAGATCTGTACTCTGACCGGTGTCTCTCAGGGGGAGATCTGTACACTGACTGGTGTCTCTCAGGGGGAGATCTGTACACTGACCGGTGTCTCTCAGTGGGAGATCTGTACAGTGACCGGTGCCTCTCGGGAGAGATCTGTACATTGACCGGTGTCTCTCAGGGGGAGATCTGTACACTGACCGGTGTCTCTCAGTGGGAGATCTGTACACTGACCGGTGTCTCTCAGTGGGAGATCTGTACACTGACCGGTGTCTCTCAGGGGGAGATCTGTACACTGACAGGTGCCTGTTAGGGGGAGATCTGTACACTGACCGGTGTCTCTCAGGGGGAGATCTGTACACTGACCGGTGTCTCTCAGTGGGAGATCTATACACTGACCGGTGTCTCTCAGTGGGTGATCTGTACAGTGACCGGTGCCTCTCGGGGGAGATCTGTACACTGACCGGTGCCTCTCAGTGGGAGATCTGTACACTGACCGGTGTCTCTCAGTGGGAGATCTGAACACTGACCGGTGTCTCTCAGTGGGAGATCTGTACCGTGACCGGTGCCTCTCGGGGGAGATCTGTACATTGACCGGTGTCTCTCAGGGGGAGATCTGTACACTGACCGGTGTCTCTCAGTGGGAGATCTGTACACTGACCAGTGTCTCTCAGGGGGAGATCTGTACACTGACCGGTGTCTCTCAGTGGGAGATCTGTACACTGACCAGTCTCTCTCAGGGGGAGATCTGTACACTGACCGGTGTCTCTCAGGGAGATCTGTACACTGACCGGTGTCTCTCAGTGGGAGATCTGTACACTGACCTGTGTCTCTCAGGGGGAGATCTGTACACTGACCGGTGTCTCTCAGTGGGAGATCTGTACACTGACCAGTGTCTCTCAGTGGGAGATCTGTACACTGACCGGTGTCTCTCAGGGGGAGATCTGTACACTGACCGGTGTCGCTCAGCGGGAGATCTGTACACTGACCGGTGTCTCTCAGTGGGAGATCTGTACACTGACCGGTGTCTCTCAGTGGGAGATCTGTACACTGACCGGTGTCTCTCAGTGGGTGATCTGTACACTGACCGGTGTCTCTCAGGGGGAGATCTGTACACTGACCGGTGTCTCTCAGTGGGAGATCTGTACACTGACCGGTGTCTCTCAGGGGGAGATCTGTACACTGACCAGTGTCTCTCAGTGGGAGAGCTGTACACTGACCAATGTTTCTCAGTGGGAGATCTGTACACTGACCAGTGCCTCTGTGGGAGATCTGTACACCGACCGGTGTCTCTCAGGGAGAGATCTGTACACTGACCGGTGTCTCTCAGTGGGAGATCTGTACACTGACCAGTGTCTCTCAGGGGGAGATCTGTACACTGACCGGTGTCTCTCAGTGGGAGATCTGTACACTGACCAGTGTCTCTCAGTGGGAGATCTGTACACTGACCGGTGTCTCTCAGTGGGAGATCTGTACACTGACCGGTGTCTCTCAGGGGGAGATCTGTGCACTGACCGGTGTCTCTCTGTGAGATCTGTACACTGACCGGTGTCTCTCAGTGAGATCTGTACACTGACCGGTGTCTCTCAGTGGGAGATCTGTACACTGACAGGTGTCTCTCAGGGGGAGATCTGTACACTGACCGGTGTCTCTCAGGGAGATCTGTACACTGACCGGTGTCTCTCAGGGGGAGATCTGTACACTGACCGGTGTCTCTCAGGGCGAGATCTGTACACTGACCAGTGTCTCTCAGTGGGAGATCTGTACACTGACCGGTGTCTCTCAGGGGGAGATCTGTACACTGACCGGTGTCTCTCAGGGGGAGATCTGTACACTGACCAGTGTCTCTCCGTCGGAGATCTGTACAGTGACCGGTGTCTCTCAGTCGGAGATCTGTACACTGACCGGTGTCTCTCAGTGGGAGATCTGTACACTGACCATTGTCTCTCAGTGGGAGATCTGTACACTGACCGGTTTCTCTCAGGGGGAGATCTGTACACTGACCGGTGTCTCTCAGTGTGAGATCTGTACACTGACCGGTGTCTCTCAGGGGGAGATCTGTACACTGACCGGTGTCTCTGAGGGGGAGATCTGTACACTGACCGGTGTCTCTCAGGGGGAGATCTGTACACTGACCGGTGTCTCGCAGGGGGAGATCTGTACACTGACCGGTTTCTCTCAGTGGGAGATCTGTACACTGACCGGTGTCTCTCAGGGGGAGATCTGTACACTGACCGGTGTCTCTCAGGGAGATCTGTACACTGATCGGTGTCTCTCAGGGGGAGATCTGTACACTGACCGGAGCCTCTCAGTGGGAGATCTGTACACTGACCGGTGTCTCTCAGTGGGAGATCTGAACACTGACCGGTGTCTCTCAGTGGGAGATCTGTACCGTGACCGGTGCCTCTCGGGGGAGATCTGTACATTGACCGGTGTCTCTCAGGGGGAGATCTGTACACTGACCGGTGTCTCTCAGTGGGAGATCTGTACACTGACCAGTGTCTCTCAGGGGGAGATCTGTACACTGACCGGTGTCTCTCAGTGGGAGATCTGTACACTGACCAGTCTCTCTCAGGGGGAGATCTGTACACTGACCGGTGTCTCTCAGGGAGATCTGTACACTGACCGGTGTCTGTCAGTGGGAGATCTGTACACTGACCTGTGTCACTCAGGGGGAGATCTGTACACTGACCGGTGTCTCTCAGTGTGAGATCTGTACACTGACCAGTGTCTCTCAGTGGGAGACCTGTACACTGACCGGTGTCTCTCAGGGGGAGATCTGTACACTGACCGGTGTCGCTCAGCGGGAGATCTGTACACTGACCGGTGTCTCTCAGTGGGAGATCTGTACACTGACCGGTGTCTCTCAGTGGGAGATCTGTACACTGACCGGTGTCTCTCAGTGGGTGATCTGTACACTGACCGGTGTCTCTCAGGGGGAGATCTGTACACTGACCGGTGTCTCTCAGTGGGAGATCTGTACACTGACTGGTGTCTCTCAGGGGGAGATCTGTACACTGACCAGTGTCTCTCAGTGGGAGAGCTGTACACTGACCAATGTTTCTCAGTGGGAGATCTGTACACTGACCAGTGTCTCTCAGGGGGAGATCTGTACACTGACCGGTGTCTCTCAGTGGGAGATCTGTACACTGACCAGTGTCTCTCAGTGGGAGATCTGTACACTGACCGGTGTCTCTCAGTGGGAGATCTGTACACTGACCGGTGTCTCTCAGGGGGAGATCTGTGCACTGACCGGTGTCTCTCTGTGAGATCTGTACACTGACCGGTGTCTCTCAGTGAGATATGTACACTGACCGGTGTCTCTCAGTGGGAGATCTGTACACTGACAGGTGTCTCTCAGGGGGAGATCTGAACACTGACCGGTGTCTCTCAGGGAGATCTGTACACTGACCGGTGTCTCTCAGGGAGAGATCTGTACACTGACCGGTGTCTCTCAGGGGGAGATCTGTACACTGACCAGTGTCTCTCAGTGGGAGATCTGTACACTGACCGGTGTCTCTCAGGGGGAGATCTGTACACTGACCGGTGTCTCTCAGGGGGAGATCTGTACACTGACCAGTGTCTCTCAGTCGGAGATCTGTACACTGACCGGTGTCTCTCAGTCGGAGATCTGTACACTGACCGGTGTCTCTCAGTGGGAGATCTGTACACTGACCATTGTCTCTCAGTGGGAGATCTGTACACTGACCGGTTTCTCTCAGGGGGAGATCTGTACACTGACCGGTGTCTCTCAGTGTGAGATCTGTACACTGACCGGTGTCTCTCAGGGGGAGATCTGTACACTGACCGGTGTCTCTCAGGGGGAGATCTGTACACTGACCGGTGTCTCTCAGGGGGAGATCTGTACACTGACCGGTGTCTCGCAGGGGGAGATCTGTACACTGACCGGTTTCTCTCAGTGGGAGATCTGTACACTGACCGGTGTCTCTCAGGGGGAGATCTGTACACTGACCGGTGTCTCTCAGGGAGATCTGTACACTGATCGGTGTCTCTCAGGGGGAGATCTGTACACTGACCGGTGTCTCTCAGGGGGAGATCTGTACACTGACCGGTGTCTCTCAGGGGGAGATCTGTACACTGACCGGTGTCTCTCAGGGGGATATCTGTACACTGACCGGTGTCTCTCAGGGGGAGATCTGTACACTGACCGGTGTCTCTCAGTGGGAGATCTGTACACTGACCGCTGTCTCTCAGTGGGAGATCTGTACACTGACCAGTGTCTCTCAGTGGGAGATCTGTACACTGACCGGTTTCTCTCAGGGGGAGATCTGTACACTGACCGATGTCTCTCAGTGGGAGATCTGTACACTGATCGGTTTCTCTCAGGGGGAGATCTGTACACTGACCGATGTCTCTCAGTGGGAGATCTGTACACTGACCGGTGTCTCTCAGGGGGGATCTGTACACTGACCGGTGTCTCTCAGTGGGAGATCTGTACACTGACCGGTGCCTCTCAGGGGGAGATCTGTACACTGACCGGTGTCTCTCAGGGGGAGATCTGTACACTGACCGGTGTCTCTCAGGGAGATCTGTACACTGACCGGTGTCTCTCAGGGGGAGATCTGTACACTGACCGGTGTCTCTCAAGGGGAGATCTGTACACTGACCGGTGTCTCTCAGTGGGCGATCTGTACACTGACCGGTGTCTCTCAGGGAGAGATCTGTACACTGACCGGTGTCTCTCAGTGGGAGATCTGTACACTGACCAGTGTCTCTCAGGGGGAGATCTGTACACTGACCGGTGTCTCTCAGTGGGAGATCTGTACACTGACCGGTGTCTCTCAGTGGGAGATCTGTACACTGGCCGGTGTCTGTCAGAGAGATCTGTACACTGACCGGTGTCTCTCAGTGGGAGATCTGTAGACTGACCGGTGTCTCTCAGAGGGAGATCTGTACACTGACCGGTGTCTCTCAGGGGGAGATCGGTATACTGACCGGTGTCTCTCAGGGAGATCTGTACACTGACCGGTGTCTCTCTGTGGGAGATCTGTAAACTGACCGGTGTCTCTCAGGGGGAGATCTATACACTGACCGGTGTCTCTCAGTGGGAGATCTGTACACTGACCGGTGTGTCTCAGTGGGAGATCTGTACACTGACCAGTGTCTCTCAGTGGGAGATCTGTACAGTGACCGGTGTCTCTCAGTGGGAGATCTGTACACTGACCGGTGTCTCTCAGTGGGAGATCCGTACACTGACCGGTGCCTCTCAGGGGGAGATCCGTACACTGACCGGTGTCACTCAGGGGGAGATCCGTACACTGACCGGTGTCTCTCAGGGGGAGATCTGTACACTGACCGATGTCTCTCAGTGGGAGATCTGTACACTAACCGGTGTCTCTCAGTGGGAGATCTGTACACTGACCGGTGTCTCTCAGGGGGATATCTGTACACTGACCGGTGTCTCTCAGGGGGAGATCTGTACACTGACCGGTGTCTCTCAGGGGGAGATCTGTACACTGACCGGTGTCTCGCAGGGGGAGATCTGTACACTGACCGGTTTCTCTCAGTGGGAGATCTGTGCACTGACCAGTGTCTCTCAGGGAGATCTGCACACTGATCGGTGTCTCTCAGGGGGAGATCTGTACACTGACCGGTGTCTCTCAGGGGGAGATCTGTACACTGACCGGTGTCTCTCAGGGGGAGATCTGTACACTGACCGGTGTCTCTCAGTGGTAGATCTGTACACTGACCGCTGTCTCTCAGTGGGAGATCTGTACACTGACCAGTGTCTCTCAGTGGGAGATCTGTACACTGACCGATTTCTCTCAGGGGGAGATCTGTACACTGACCGATGTCCCTCTGTGGGAGATCTGTACACTGACCGGTTTTTCTCAGGGTGAGATCTGTACACTGACCGATGTCTCTCAGTGGGAGATCTGTACACTGACCGGTTTCTCTCAGTGGGGATCTGTACACTGACCGGTGTCTCTCAGTGGGAGATCTGTACACTGACCGGTGTCTCTCAGTGGGAGATCTGTACACTGACCGGTGTCTCTCAGGGGGAGATCTGTACACTGACGGGTGTCTCTCAGGGGGAGATCTGTATACTGACCGGTGTCACTCAGGGAGATCTGTACACTGACACCCGGTGTCTCTCAGGGGGAGATCTGTACACTGACCGGTGTCTCTCACGGAGATCTGTACACTGACCGGAGTCTCTCAGGGGGAGATCTGTACACTGAGCGGTGTCACTCAGGGGGAGATCTGAACACTGACCGGTGTCTCTCAGAGGGGATCTGTACACTGACCGGTGACTCTCAGTGGGAGATCTGTACACTGACCGGTGTCTCTCAGGGGGAGATCTGTACACTGACCGGTGTCTCTCTGGGAGAGATCTGTACACAGACCGGTGTCTCTCAGGGGGAGATCTGTACACTGACCGGTGTCTCTCAGGGGGAGATCTGTACACTGACCGGTGACTCTCAGTGGGAGATCTGTACACAGACCGGTGTCTCTCAGAGGGTATCTGTACACTGACCGGTGACTCACAGTGGGAGATCTGTACACTGACCGGTGTCTCTCAGGGCGAGATCTGTACACTGACCGGTATCTCTCAGGGGGAGATCTGTACTCTGACCGGTGCCTCTCAGTGGGAGATCTGTACACTGACCGGTGACTCTCAGTGGGAGATCTGTACACTGAGCGGTGTCTCTCAGGGGGATATCTGTACACTGACCGGTGTCTCTCAGGGGGAGATCTGTACACTGACCTGCGTCTCTCAGTGGGAGATCTGTACACTGACCAGTGTGTCTCAGTGGGAGATTTGTACACTGACCAGTGTCTCTCAGTGGGAGATCTGTACAGTGACCGGTGTCTCTCAGTGGGAGATCTGTACACTGACCGGTGTCTCTCAGTGGGAGATCCGTACACTGACCGGTGCCTCTCAGGGGGAGATCCGTACACTGACCGGTGTCACTCAGGGGGAGATCCGTACACTGACCGGTGTCTCTCAGGGGGAGATCTGTACACTGACCGATGTCTCTCAGTGGGAGATCTGTACACTAACCGGTGTCTCTCAGTGGGAGATCTGTACACTGACCGGTGTCTCTCAGGGGGATATCTGTACACTGACCGGTGTCTCTCAGGGGGAGATCTGTACACTGACCGGTGTCTCTCAGGGGGAGATCTGTACACTGACCGGTGTCTCGCAGGGGGAGATCTGTACACTGACCGGTTTCTCTCAGTGGGAGATCTGTGCACTGACCAGTGTCTCTCAGGGAGATCTGCACACTGATCGGTGTCTCTCAGGGGGAGATCTGTACACTGACCGGTGTCTCTCAGGGGGAGATCTGTACACTGACCGGTGTCTCTCAGGGGGAGATCTGTACACTGACCGGTGTCTCTCAGGGGGAGATCTGTACACTGACCGGTGTCTCTCAGTGGTAGATCTGTACACTGACCGCTGTCTCTCAGTGGGAGATCTGTACACTGACCAGTGTCTCTCAGTGGGAGATCTGTACACTGACCGATTTCTCTCAGGGGGAGATCTGTACACTGACCGATGTCCCTCAGTGGGAGATCTGTACACTGACTTGTGTCTCTCAGTGGGAGATCTGTAGACTGACCGGTGTCTCTCAGAGGGAGATCTGTACACTGACCGGTGTCTCTCAGGGGGAGATCGGTATACTGACCAGTGTCTCTCAGGGAGATCTGTACACTGACCGGTGTCTCTCTGTGGGAGATCTGTAAACTGACCGGTGTCTCTCAGGGGGAGATCTATACACTGACCGGTGTCTCTCAGTGGGAGATCTGTACACTGACCGGTGTGTCTCAGTGGGAGATCTGTACACTGACCGGTGTCTCTCAGAGGGGATCTGTACACTGACCGGTGACTCTCAGTGGGAGATCTGTACACTGACCGGTGTCTCTCAGTGGGAGATCTGTACTCTGACCGGTGTCTCTCAGTGGGAGATCTGTACACTGACCGGTGACTCTCAGTGGGAGATCTGTACACTGACCGGTGTCTCTCAGGGGGAGATCTGTACACTGACCGGTGTCTCTCTGGGAGAGATCTGTACACAGACCGGTGTCTCTCAGGGGGAGATCTGTACACTGACCGGTGTCTCTCAGGGGGAGATCTGTACACTGACCGGTGACTCTCAGTGGGAGATCTGTACACTGACTGGTGTCTCTCAGAGGGTATCTGTACACTGACCGGTGACTCACAGTGGGAGATCTGTACACTGACCGGTGTCTCTCAGGGCGAGATCTGTACACTGACCGGTATCTCTCAGGGGCAGATCTGTACTCTGACCGGTGCCTCTCAGAGGGAGATCTGTACACTGACCGGTGACTCTCAGTGGGAGATCTGTACACTGAGCGGTGTCTCTCAGGGGGATATCTGTACACTGACCGGTGTCTCTCAGGGGGAGATCTGTACACTGACCTGCGTCTCTCAGTGGGAGATCTGTACACTGACCAGTGTGTCTCAGTGGGAGATTTGTACACTGACCAGTGTCTCTCAGTGGGAGATCTGTACAGTGACCGGTGTCTCTCAGTGGGAGATCTGTACACTGACCGGTGTCTCTCAGTGGGAGATCCGTACACTGACCGGTGCCTCTCAGGGGGAGATCCGTACACTGACCGGTGTCACTCAGGGGGAGATCCGTACACTGACCGGTGTCTCTCAGGGGGAGATCTGTACACTGACCGGTGTCTCTCAGGGGGAGATCTGTACACTGACCGGTGTCTCTCAGGGGGAGATCTGTACACTGACCAGTGTCTCTCAGGGGGAGATCTGTACACTGACCGGTGTCTCTCAGTGGGAGATCTGTACACTGACCAGTGTCTCTCAGTGGGAGATCTGTACACTGACCGGTGTCTCTCAGTGGGAGATCTGTACACTGACCGGTGTCTCTCAGGGGGAGATCTGTGCACTGACCGGTGTCTCTCTGTGAGATCTGTACACTGACCGGTGTCTCTCAGTGAGATATGTACACTGACCGGTGTCTCTCAGTGGGAGATCTGTACACTGACAGGTGTCTCTCAGGGGGAGATCTGTACACTGACCGGTGTCTCTCAGGGAGATCTGTACACTGACCGGTGTCTCTCAGGGAGAGATCTGTACACTGACCGGTGTCTCTCAGGGGGAGATCTGTACACTGACCAGTGTCTCTCAGTGGGAGATCTGTACACTGACCGGTGTCTCTCAGGGGGAGATCTGTACACTGACCGGTGTCTCTCAGGGGGAGATCTGTACACTGACCAGTGTCTCTCAGTCGGAGATCTGTACACTGACCGGTGTCTCTCAGTCGGAGATCTGTACACTGACCGGTGTCTCTCAGTGGGAGATCTGTACACTGACCATTGTCTCTCAGTGGGAGATCTGTACACTGACCGGTTTCTCTCAGGGGGAGATCTGTACACTGACCGGTGTCTCTCAGTGTGAGATCTGTACACTGACCGGTGTCTCTCAGGGGGAGATCTGTACACTGACCGGTGTCTCTCAGGGGGAGATCTGTACACTGACCGGTGTCTCTCAGGGGGAGATCTGTACACTGACCGGTGTCTCGCAGGGGGAGATCTGTACACTGACCGGTTTCTCTCAGTGGGAGATCTGTACACTGACCGGTGTCTCTCAGGGGGAGATCTGTACACTGACCGGTGTCTCTCAGGGAGATCTGTACACTGATCGGTGTCTCTCAGGGGGAGATCTGTACACTGACCGGTGTCTCTCAGGGGGAGATCTGTACACTGACCGGTGTCTCTCAGGGGGAGATCTGTACACTGACCGGTGTCTCTCAGGGGGATATCTGTACACTGACCGGTGTCTCTCAGGGGGAGATCTGTACACTGACCGGTGTCTCTCAGTGGGAGATCTGTACACTGACCGCTGTCTCTCAGTGGGAGATCTGTACACTGACCAGTGTCTCTCAGTGGGAGATCTGTACACTGACCGGTTTCTCTCAGGGGGAGATCTGTACACTGACCGATGTCTCTCAGTGGGAGATCTGTACACTGATCGGTTTCTCTCAGGGGGAGATCTGTACACTGACCGATGTCTCTCAGTGGGAGATCTGTACACTGACCGGTGTCTCTCAGGGGGGATCTGTACACTGACCGGTGTCTCTCAGTGGGAGATCTGTACACTGACCGGTGTCTCTCAGGGGGAGATCTGTACACTGACCGGTGTCTCTCAGGGGGAGATCTGTACACTGACCGGTGTCTCTCAGGGAGATCTGTACACTGACCGGTGTCTCTCAGGGGGAGATCTGTACACTGACCGGTGTCTCTCAAGGGGAGATCTGTACACTGACCGGTGTCTCTCAGTGGGCGATCTGTACACTGACCGGTGTCTCTCAGGGAGAGATCTGTACACTGACCGGTGTCTCTCAGTGGGAGATCTGTACACTGACCAGTGTCTCTCAGGGGGAGATCTGTACACTGACCGGTGTCTCTCAGTGGGAGATCTGTACACTGACCGGTGTCTCTCAGTGGGAGATCTGTACACTAGCCGGTGTCTGTCAGAGAGATCTGTACACTGACCGGTGTCTCTCAGTGGGAGATCTGTAGACTGACCGGTGTCTCTCAGAGGGAGATCTGTACACTGACCGGTGTCTCTCAGGGGGAGATCGGTATACTGACCGGTGTCTCTCAGGGAGATCTGTACACTGACCGGTGTCTCTCTGTGGGAGATCTGTAAACTGACCGGTGTCTCTCAGGGGGAGATCTATACACTGACCGGTGTCTCTCAGTGGGAGATCTGTACACTGACCGGTGTGTCTCAGTGGGAGATCTGTACACTGACCAGTGTCTCTCAGTGGGAGATCTGTACACTGACCGGTGTCTCTCAGTGGGAGATCCGTACACTGACCGGTGCCTCTCAGGGGGAGATCCGTACACTGACCGGTGTCACTCAGGGGGAGATCCGTACACTGACCGGTGTCTCTCAGGGGGAGATCTGTACACTGACCGATGTCTCTCAGTGGGAGATCTGTACACTAACCGGTGTCTCTCAGTGGGAGATCTGTACACTGACCGGTGTCTCTCAGGGGGATATCTGTACACTGACCGGTGTCTCTCAGGGGGAGATCTGTACACTGACCGGTGTCTCTCAGGGGGAGATCTGTACACTGACCGGTGTCTCGCAGGGGGAGATCTGTACACTGACCGGTTTCTCTCAGTGGGAGATCTGTGCACTGACCAGTGTCTCTCAGGGAGATCTGCACACTGATCGGTGTCTCTCAGGGGGAGATCTGTACACTGACCGGTGTCTCTCAGGGGGAGATCTGTACACTGACCGGTGTCTCTCAGGGGGAGATCTGTACACTGACCGGTGTCTCTCAGTGGTAGATCTGTAAACTGACCGCTGTCTCTCAGTGGGAGATCTGTACACTGACCAGTGTCTCTCAGTGGGAGATCTGTACACTGACCGATTTCTCTCAGGGGGAGATCTGTACACTGACCGATGTCCCTCAGTGGGAGATCTGTACACTGACCGGTTTTTCTCAGGGTGAGATCTGTACACTGACCGATGTCTCTCAGTGGGAGATCTGTACACTGACCGGTTTCTCTCAGTGGGGATCTGTACACTGACCGGTGTCTCTCAGTGGGAGATCTGTACACTGACCGGTGTCTCTCAGTGGGAGATCTGTACACTGACCGGTGTCTCTCAGGGGGAGATCTGTACACTGACGGGTGTCTCTCAGGGGGAGATCTGTACACTGACCGGTGTCACTCAGGGAGATCTGTACACTGACACCCGGTGTCTCTCAGGGGGAGATCTGTACACTGACCGGTGTCTCTCACGGAGATCTGTACACTGACCGGAGTCTCTCAGGGGGAGATCTGTACACTGAGCGGTGTCACTCAGGGGGAGATCTGAACACTGACCGGTGTCTCTCAGAGGGGATCTGTACACTGACCGGTGACTCTCAGTGGGAGATCTGTACACTGACCGGTGTCTCTCAGGGGGAGATCTGTACACTGACCGGTGTCTCTCTGGGAGAGATCTGTACACAGACCGGTGTCTCTCAGGGGGAGATCTGTACACTGACCGGTGTCTCTCAGGGGGAGATCTGTACACTGACCGGTGACTCTCAGTGGGAGATCTGTACACAGACCGGTGTCTCTCAGAGGGTATCTGTACACTGACCGGTGACTCACAGTGGGAGATCTGTACACTGACCTGTGTCTCTCAGGGCGAGATCTGTACACTGACCGGTATCTCTCAGGGGGAGATCTGTACTCTGACCGGTGCCTCTCAGTGGGAGATCTGTACACTGACCGGTGACTCTCAGTGGGAGATCTGTACACTGAGCGGTGTCTCTCAGGGGGATATCTGTACACTGACCGGTGTCTCTCAGGGGGAGATCTGTACACTGACCTGCGTCTCTCAGTGGGAGATCTGTACACTGACCAGTGTGTCTCAGTGGGAGATTTGTACACTGACCAGTGTCTCTCAGTGGGAGATCTGTACAGTGACCGGTGTCTCTCAGTGGGAGATCTGTACACTGACCGGTGTCTCTCAGTGGGAGATCCGTACACTGACCGGTGCCTCTCAGGGGGAGATCCGTACACTGACCGGTGTCACTCAGGGGGAGATCCGTACACTGACCGGTGTCTCTCAGGGGGAGATCTGTACACTGACCGATGTCTCTCAGTGGGAGATCTGTACACTGACCGGTGTCTCTCAGTGGGAGATCTGTACACTGACCGGTGTCTCTCAGGGGGATATCTGTACACTGACCGGTGTCTCTCAGGGGGAGATCTGTACACTGACCGGTGTCTCTCAGGGGGAGATCTGTACACTGACCGGTGTCTCGCAGGGGGAGATCTGTACACTGACCGGTTTCTCTCAGTGGGAGATCTGTGCACTGACCAGTGTCTCTCAGGGAGATCTGCACACTGATCGGTGTCTCTCAGGGGGAGATCTGTACACTGACCGGTGTCTCTCAGGGGGAGATCTGTACACTGACCGGTGTCTCTCAGGGGGAGATCTGTACACTGACCGGTGTCTCTCAGGGGGAGATCTGTACACTGACCGGTGTCTCTCAGTGGTAGATCTGTACACTGACCGCTGTCTCTCAGTGGGAGATCTGTACACTGACCAGTGTCTCTCAGTGGGAGATCTGTACACTGACCGATTTCTCTCAGGGGGAGATCTGTACACTGACCGATGTCCCTCAGTGGGAGATCTGTACACTGACCGGTGTCTCTCAGTGGGAGATCTGTAGACTGACCGGTGTCTCTCAGAGGGAGATCTGTACACTGACCGGTGTCTCTCAGGGGGAGATCGGTATACTGACCGGTGTCTCTCAGGGAGATCTGTACACTGACCGGTGTCTCTCTGTGGGAGATCTGTAAACTGACCGGTGTCTCTCAGGGGGAGATCTATACACTGACCGGTGTCTCTCAGTGGGAGATCTGTACACTGACCGGTGTGTCTCAGTGGGAGATCTGTACACTGACCGGTGTCTCTCAGAGGGGATCTGTACACTGACCGGTGACTCTCAGTGGGAGATCTGTACACTGACCGGTGTCTCTCAGTGGGAGATCTGTACTCTGACCGGTGTCTCTCAGTGGGAGATCTGTACACTGACCGGTGACTCTCAGTGGGAGATCTGTACACTGACCGGTGTCTCTCAGGGGGAGATCTGTACACTGACCGGTGTCTCTCTGGGAGAGATCTGTACACAGACCGGTGTCTCTCAGGGGGAGATCTGTACACTGACCGGTGTCTCTCAGGGGGAGATCTGTACACTGACCGGTGACTCTCAGTGGGAGATCTGTACACTGACTGGTGTCTCTCAGAGGGTATCTGTACACTGACCGGTGACTCACAGTGGGAGATCTGTACACTGACCGGTGTCTCTCAGGGCGAGATCTGTACACTGACCGGTATCTCTCAGGGGGAGATCTGTACTCTGACCGGTGCCTCTCAGAGGGAGATCTGTACACTGACCGGTGACTCTCAGTGGGAGATCTGTACACTGAGCGGTGTCTCTCAGGGGGATATCTGTACACTGACCGGTGTCTCTCAGGGGGAGATCTGTACACTGACCTGCGTCTCTCAGTGGGAGATCTGTACACTGACCAGTGTGTCTCAGTGGGAGATTTGTACACTGACCAGTGTCTCTCAGTGGGAGATCTGTACAGTGACCGGTGTCTCTCAGTGGGAGATCTGTACACTGACCGGTGTCTCTCAGTGGGAGATCCGTACACTGACCGGTGCCTCTCAGGGGGAGATCCGTACACTGACCGGTGTCACTCAGGGGGAGATCCGTACACTGACCGGTGTCTCTCAGGGGGAGATCTGTACACTGACCGATGTCTCTCAGTGGGAGATCTGTACACTAACCGGTGTCTCTCAGTGGGAGATCTGTACACTGACCGGTGTCTCTCAGGGGGATATCTGTACACTGACCGGTGTCTCTCAGGGGGAGATCTGTACACTGACCGGTGTCTCTCAGGGGGAGATCTGTACACTGACCGGTGTCTCTCAGGGGGAGATCTGTACACTGACCGGTGTCTCGCAGGGGGAGATCTGTACACTGACCGGTTTCTCTCAGTGGGAGATCTGTGCACTGACCAGTGTCTCTCAGGGAGATCTGCACACTGATCGGTGTCTCTCAGGGGGAGATCTGTACACTGACCGGTGTCTCTCAGGGGGAGATCTGTACACTGACCGGTGTCTCTCAGGGGGAGATCTGTACACTGACCGGTGTCTCTCAGTGGTAGATCTGTACACTGACCGCTGTCTCTCAGTGGGAGATCTGTACACTGACCAGTGTCTCTCAGTGGGAGATCTGTACACTGACCGATTTCTCTCAGGGGGAGATCTGTACACTGACCGATGTCCCTCAGTGGGAGATCTGTACACTGACCGGTTTTTCTCAGGGTGAGATCTGTACACTGACCGATGTCTCTCAGTGGGAGATCTGTACACTGACCGGTTTCTCTCAGTGGGGATCTGTACACTGACCGGTGTCTCTCAGTGGGAGATCTGTACACTGACCGGTGTCTCTCAGTGGGAGATCTGTACACTGACCGGTGTCTCTCAGGGGGAGATCTGTACACTGACGGGTGTCTCTCAGGGGGAGATCTGTACACTGACCGGTGTCACTCAGGGAGATCTGTACACTGACACCCGGTGTCTCTCAGGGGGAGATCTGTACACTGACCGGTGTCTCTCACGGAGATCTGTACACTGACCGGAGTCTCTCAGGGGGAGATCTGTACACTGACCGGTGTCTCTCAGGGCGAGATCTGTACACTGACCGGTATCTCTCAGGGGGAGATCTGTACTCTGACCGGTGCCTCTCAGAGGGAGATCTGTACACTGACCGGTGACTCTCAGTGGGAGATCTGTACACTGAGCGGTGTCTCTCAGGGGGATATCTGTACACTGACCGGTGTCTCTCAGGGGGAGATCTGTACACTGACCTGCGTCTCTCAGTGGGAGATCTGTACACTGACCAGTGTGTCTCAGTGGGAGATTTGTACACTGACCAGTGTCTCTCAGTGGGAGATCTGTACAGTGACCGGTGTCTCTCAGTGGGAGATCTGTACACTGACCGGTGTCTCTCAGTGGGAGATCCGTACACTGACCGGTGCCTCTCAGGGGGAGATCCGTACACTGACCGGTGTCACTCAGGGGAGATCCGTACACTGACCGGTGTCTCTCAGGGGGAGATCTGTACACTGACCGATGTCTCTCAGTGGGAGATCTGTACACTAACCGGTGTCTCTCAGTGGGAGATCTGTACACTGACCGGTGTCTCTCAGGGGGATATCTGTACACTGACCGGTGTCTCTCAGGGGGAGATCTGTACACTGACCGGTGTCTCTCAGGGGGAGATCTGTACACTGACCGGTGTCTCGCAGGGGGAGATCTGTACACTGACCGGTTTCTCTCAGTGGGAGATCTGTGCACTGACCAGTGTCTCTCAGGGAGATCTGCACACTGATCGGTGTCTCTCAGGGGGAGATCTGTACACTGACCGGTGTCTCTCAGGGGGAGATCTGTACACTGACCGGTGTCTCTCAGGGGGAGATCTGTACACTGACCGGTGTCTCTCAGTGGTAGATCTGTACACTGACCGCTGTCTCTCAGTGGGAGATCTGTACACTGACCAGTGTCTCTCAGTGGGAGATCTGTACACTGACCGATTTCTCTCAGGGGGAGATCTGTACACTGACCGATGTCCCTCAGTGGGAGATCTGTACACTGACCGGTTTTTCTCAGGGTGAGATCTGTACACTGACCGATGTCTCTCAGTGGGAGATCTGTACACTGACCGGTTTCTCTCAGTGGGGATCTGTACACTGACCGGTGTCTCTCAGTGGGAGATCTGTACACTGACCGGTGTCTCTCAGTGGGAGATCTGTACACTGACCGGTGTCTCTCAGGGGGAGATCTGTACACTGACGGGTGTCTCTCAGGGGGAGATCTGTACACTGACCGGTGTCACTCAGGGAGATCTGTACACTGACACCCGGTGTCTCTCAGGGGGAGATCTGTACACTGACCGGTGTCTCTCACGGAGATCTGTACACTGACCGGAGTCTCTCAGGGGGAGATCTGTACACTGAGCGGTGTCACTCAGGGGGAGATCTGAACACTGACCGGTGTCTCTCAGAGGGGATCTGTACACTGACCGGTGACTCTCAGTGGGAGATCTGTACACTGACCGGTGTCTCTCAGGGGGAGATCTGTACACTGACCGGTGTCTCTCTGGGAGAGATCTGTACACAGACCCGTGTCTCTCAGGGGGAGATCTGTACACTGACCGGTGTCTCTCAGGGGGAGATCTGTACACTGACCGGTGACTCTCAGTGGGAGATCTGTACACTGACCGGTGTCTCTCAGAGGGTATCTGTACACTGACCGGTGACTCACAGTGGGAGATCTGTACACTGACCGGTGTCTCTCAGGGCGAGATCTGTACACTGACCGGTATCTCTCAGGGGGAGATCTGTACTCTGACCGGTGCCTCTCAGTGGGAGATCTGTACACTGACCGGTGACTCTCAGGGGGAGATCTGTACACTGACCTGCGTCTCTCAGTGGGAGATCTGTACACTGACCAGAGTGTCTCAGTGGGAGATTTGTACACTGACCAGTGTCTCTCAGTGGGAGATCTGTACAGTGACCGGTGTCTCTCAGTGGGAGATCTGTACACTGACCGGTGTCTCTCAGTGGGAGATCCGTACACTGACCGGTGCCTCTCAGGGGGAGATCCGTACACTGACCGGTGTCACTCAGGGGGAGATCCGTACACTGACCGGTGTCTCTCAGGGGGAGATCTGTACACTGACCGATGTCTCTCAGTGGGAGATCTGTACACTAACCGGTGTCTCTCAGTGGGAGATCTGTACACTGACCGGTGTCTCTCAGGGGGATATCTGTACACTGACCGGTGTCTCTCAGGGGGAGATCTGTACACTGACCGGTGTCTCTCAGGGGGAGATCTGTACACTGACCGGTGTCTCGCAGGGGGAGATCTGTACACTGACCGGTTTCTCTCAGTGGGAGATCTGTGCACTGACCAGTGTCTCTCAGGGAGATCTGCACACTGATCGGTGTCTCTCAGGGGGAGATCTGTACACTGACCGGTGTCTCTCAGGGGGAGATCTGTACACTGACCGGTGTCTCTCAGGGGGAGATCTGTACACTGACCGGTGTCTCTCAGGGGGAGATCTGTACACTGACCGGTGTCTCTCAGTGGTAGATCTGTACACTGACCGCTGTCTCTCAGTGGGAGATCTGTACACTGACCAGTGTCTCTCAGTGGGAGATCTGTACACTGACCGATTTCTCTCAGGGGGAGATCTGTACACTGACCGATGTCCCTCAGTGGGAGATCTGTACACTGACCGGTGTCTCTCAGTGGGAGATCTGTAGACTGACCGGTGTCTCTCAGAGGGAGATCTGTACACTGACCGGTGTGTCTCAGGGGGAGATCGGTATACTGACCGGTGTCTCTCAGGGAGATCTGTACACTGACCGGTGTCTCTCTGTGGGAGATCTGTAAACTGACCGGTGTCTCTCAGGGGGAGATCTATACACTGACCGGTGTCTCTCAGTGGGAGATCTGTACACTGACCGGTGTGTCTCAGTGGGAGATCTGTACACTGACCGGTGTCTCTCAGAGGGGATCTGTACACTGACCGGTGACTCTCAGTGGGAGATCTGTACACTGACCGGTGTCTCTCAGTGGGAGATCTGTACTCTGACCGGTGTCTCTCAGTGGGAGATCTGTACACTGACTGGTGACTCTCAGTGGGAGATCTGTACACTGACCGGTGTCTCTCAGGGGGAGATCTGTACACTGACCGGTGTCTCTCTGGGAGAGATCTGTACACAGACCGGTGTCTCTCAGGGGGAGATCTGTACACTGACCGGTGTCTCTCAGGGGGAGATCTGTACACTGACCGGTGACTCTCAGTGGGAGATCTGTACACTGACCGGTGTCTCTCAGAGGGTATCTGTACACTGACCGGTGACTCACAGTGGGAGATCTGTACACTGACCGGTGTCTCTCAGGGTGAGATCTGTACACTGACCGGTATCTCTCAGGGGGAGATCTGTACTCTGACCGGTGCCTCTCAGAGGGAGATCTGTACACTGACCGGTGACTCTCAGTGGGAGATCTGTACACTGAGCGGTGTCTCTCAGGGGGATATCTGTACACTGACCGGTGTCTCTCAGGGGGAGATCTGTACACTGACCTGCGTCTCTCAGTGGGAGATCTGTACACTGACCAGTGTGTCTCAGTGGGAGATTTGTACACTGACCAGTGTCTCTCAGTGGGAGATCTGTACAGTGACCGGTGTCTCTCAGTGGGAGATCTGTACACTGACCGGTGTCTCTCAGTGGGAGATCCGTACACTGACCGGTGCCTCTCAGGGGGAGATCCGTACACTGACCGGTGTCACTCAGGGGGAGATCCGTACACTGACCGGTGTCTCTCAGGGGGAGATCTGTACACTGACCGATGTCTCTCAGTGGGAGATCTGTACACTAACCGGTGTCTCTCAGTGGGAGATCTGTACACTGACCGGTGTCTCTCAGGGGGATATCTGTACACTGACCGGTGTCTCTCAGGGGGAGATCTGTACACTGACCGGTGTCTCTCAGGGGAGATCTGTACACTGACCGGTGTCTCGCAGGGGGAGATCTGTACACTGACCGGTTTCTCTCAGTGGGAGATCTGTGCACTGACCAGTGTCTCTCAGGGAGATCTGCACACTGATCGGTGTCTCTCAGGGGGAGATCTGTACACTGACCGGTGTCACTCAGGGGGAGATCTGTACACTGACCGGTGTCTCTCAGGGGGAGATCTGTACACTGACCGGTGTCTCTCAGTGGTAGATCTGTACACTGACCGCTGTCTCTCAGTGGGAGATCTGTACACTGACCAGTGTCTCTCAGTGGGAGATCTGTACACTGACCGATTTCTCTCAGGGGGAGATCTGTACACTGACCGATGTCCCTCAGTGGGAGATCTGTACACTGACCGGTTTTTCTCAGGGTGAGATCTGTACACTGACCGATGTCTCTCAGTGGGAGATCTGTACACTGACCGGTTTCTCTCAGTGGGGATCTGTACACTGACCGGTGTCTCTCAGTGGGAGATCTGTACACTGACCGGTGTCTCTCAGTGGGAGATCTGTACACTGACCGGTGTCTCTCAGGGGGAGATCTGTACACTGACGGGCGTCTCTCAGGGGGAGATCTGTACACTGACCGGTGTCACTCAGGGAGATCTGTACACTGACACCCGGTGTCTCTCAGGGGGAGATCTGTACACTGACCGGTGTCTCTCACGGAGATCTGTACACTGACCGGAGTCTCTCAGGGGGAGATCTGTACACTGAGCGGTGTCACTCAGGGGGAGATCTGAACACTGACCGGTGTCTCTCAGAGGGGATCTGTACACTGACCGGTGACTCTCAGTGGGAGATCTGTACACTGACCGGTGTCTCTCAGGGGGAGATCTGTACACTGACCGGTGTCTCTCTGGGAGAGATCTGTACACAGACCGGTGTCTCTCAGGGGGAGATCTGTACACTGACCGGTGTCTCTCAGGGGGAGATCTGTACACTGACCGGTGACTCTCAGTGGGAGATCTGTACACTGACCGGTGTCTCTCAGAGGGTATCTGTACACTGACCGGTGACTCACAGTGGGAGATCTGTACACTGACCGGTGTCTCTCAGGGCGAGATCTGTACACTGACCGGTATCTCTCAGGGGGAGATCTGTACTCTGACCGGTGCCTCTCAGTGGGAGATCTGTACACTGACCGGTGACTCTCAGTGGGAGATCTGTACACTGAGCGGTGTCTCTCAGGGGGATATCTGTACACTGACCGGTGTCTCTCAGGGGGAGATCTGTACACTGACCTGCGTCTCTCAGTGGGAGATCTGTACACTGACCAGTGTGTCTCAGTGGGAGATTTGTACACTGACCAGTGTCTCTCAGTGGGAGATCTGTACAGTGACCGGTGTCTCTCAGTGGGAGATCAGTACACTGACCGGTGTCTCTCAGTGGGAGATCCGTACACTGACCGGTGCGTCTCAGGGGGAGATCCGTACACTGACCGGTGTCACTCTGGGGGAGATCCGTACACTGACCGGTGTCTCTCAGGGGGAGATCTGTACACTGACCGATGTCTCTCAGTGGGAGATCTGTACACTAACCGGTGTCTCTCAGTGGGAGATCTGTACACTGACCGGTGTCTCTCAGGGGGATATCTGTACACTGACCGGTGTCTCTCAGGGGGAGATCTGTACACTGACCGGTGTCTCTCAGGGGGAGATCTGTACACTGACCGGTGTCTCGCAGGGGGAGATCTGTACACTGATCGGTTTCTCTCAGTGGGAGATCTGTGCACTGACCAGTGTCTCTCAGGGAGATCTGCACACTGATCGGTGTCTCTCAGGGGGAGATCTGTACACTGACCGGTGTCTCTCAGGGGGAGATCTGTACACTGACCGGTGTCTCTCAGGGGGAGATCTGTACACTTACCGGTGTCTCTCAGGGGGAGATCTGTACACTGACCGGTGTCTCTCAGTGGTAGATCTGTACACTGACCGCTGTCTCTCAGTGGGAGATCTGTACACTGACCAGTGTCTCTCAGTGGGAGATCTGTACACTGACCGATTTCTCTCAGGGGGAGATCTGTACACTGACCGATGTCCCTCAGTGGGAGATCTGTACACTGACCGGTTTTTCTCAGGGTGAGATCTGTACACTGACCGATGTCTCTCAGTGGGAGATCTGTACACTGACCGGTTTCTCTCAGTGGGGATCTGTACACTGACCGGTGTCTCTCAGTGGGAGATCTGTACACTGACCGGTGTCTCTCAGTGGGAGATCTGTACACTGACCGGTGTCTCTCAGGGGGAGATCTGTACACTGACGGGTGTCTCTCAGGGGGAGATCTGTACACTGACCGGTGTCACTCAGGGAGATCTGTACACTGACACCCGGTGTCTCTCAGGGGGAGATCTGTACACTGACCGGTGTCTCTCACGGAGATCTGTACACTGACCGGAGTCTCTTAGGGGGAGATCTGTACACTGAGCGGTGTCACTCAGGGGGAGATCTGTACACTGACCGGTGTCTCTCACGGAGATCTGTACACTGACCTGTGTCTCTCAGGGGGAGTTCTGCACACTGACCGGTGTCTCTCAGTGGGAGATCTGTAGACTGATTGGTGTCTCTCAGAGGGAGATCTGTACACTGACCGGTGTCTCTCAGGGGGAGATCTGTACACTGACCGGTGTCTCCTCAGGGTGATCTGTACACTGACCGGTGTCCTCTCAGGGGAGATCTATACACTGACCTCGGTGTCTCTCAGGAGGGAGATCTGTACACTGACCTGTGTGTCTCAGTGGGAGATGTGTACACTGACCCGGTGTCTCTCAGAGGGGATCTGTACACTGACCGGTGTCTCTCAGTGGGAGATCTGTATTCCTGACGGGTGTCTCTCAGTGGGAGATCTGTACACTGACGGTGACTCTCAGTGGAGATCTGTACACTGACCGGTGTCTCTCAGGGGGAGATCTGTACACTGACCGGTGTCTCTCAGGGAGAGATCTGTACACTGACCGGTGTCTCTCAGGGGGAGATCTGTACACTGACCAGTGTCTCTCAGGGGGAGATATGTACACTGACCGGTGACTCTCAGGGGGAGATCTGTACACTGACCGGTGTCACTCAGGGAGATCTGTACACATGACACCCGGTGTCTCTCAGGGGGAGATCTGTACACTGACAGGTGTCTCTCACGGAGATCTGTACACTGACCGGAGTCTCTCAGGGGAGATCTGTTACACTGAGCGGTGTCACTCAGGGGGAGATCTGTACACTGACAGGTGTCTCTCACGGAGATCTGTACACTGACCTGTGTCTCTCAGGGGGAGTTCTGCACACTGACCGGTGTCTCTCAGTGGGAGATCTGTAGACTGATTGGTGTCTCTCAGAGGCGAGATCTGTACAGTGACCGGTGTCTCTCAGGGGGAGATCTGTACACTGACCCGGTGTCTCTCAGGGTGATCTGTACACTGACCGGTGTCTCTCAGGGGGAGATCTATACACTGACCGGTGTCTCTCAGTGGGAGATCTGTACACTGACCTGTGTGTCTCAGTGGGAGATGTGTACACTGACCGGTGTCTCTCTAGAGGGGATCTGTACACTGACCGGTGACTCTCAGTGGGAGATCTGTAGACTGACCGGTGTCTCTCAGTGGGAGATCTGTATTCTGACCGGTGTCTCTCAGTGGAGATCTGTACACTGACCGGTGACTCTCAGTGGGAGATCTGTACACTGACCGATGTCTCTCAGTGGGAGATCTGTACACTGACCGGTTTTTTCTCCGGGGGAGATCTGTACACTGACCGATGTCTCTTCAGTGGGAGATCTGTACACTGACCGGTGTCTCATCAGTGGGGGATCTGTACACTGACCGGCTGTCTCTCAGTGGGAGATCTGTACACCTGACCGGTGTCTCTCAGTGGGAGATCTGTACACTGAGCGGTGTCTCTCAGGGGGAGATCTGTACACTGACGGGTGTCTCTCAGGGGGAGATCTGTACACTGACCGGTGTCACTCAGGGAGATCTGTACACTCGACACCAGGTGTCTCTCAGGGGGAGATTCTGTACACTGAACCGGTGTCTCTCACGGAGATCTGTACACTGACCGGAAGTCTCTCAGGGAAGGGAGATCTGTACACACTGAGCGGTGTCACTCAGGGGGAGATCTGTACACTGACCGGTGTCTCTCACGGAGATCTGTACACTGACCTGTGTCTCTCAGGGGGAGTTCTGCACACTGACCGGTGTCTCTCAGTGGGAGATCTGTAGACTGATTGGTGTCTCTCAGAGGGAGATCTGTACACTGACCGGTGTCTCTCAGGGGGAGATCTGTACACTGACCGGTGTCTCTCAGGGAGATCTGTACACTGACCGGTGTCTCTCAGGGGGATATCTGTTACACTGACCGGTGTCTCTCAGGGGGAGATCTGTACACTGACCGGTGTCTCTCAGGGGAGATCTGTACATGACCTGCATCTCTCAGTGGGAGATCTGTACACTGACTCGGTGTCTCTCAGGGGGAGATCTGTACACTGACCGGTGTCCTCTCAGGGAGATCTGTACAGTGATCGGTGTCTCTCAGGGGGAGATCTGTACACTGACCGGTGTCTCTCAGGGGGAGATCTGTACACTGACCGGTGTCTCTCAGGGGAGATCGTGTACACTGACCGGTGTCTCTCAGGGGGAGATCTGTACACTGACCGGTGTCTCTCAGTGGAGATCTGTACACTGACCCGCTGTCTCTCAGTGGGAGATCTGTACATGACCAGTGTCTCTCAGTGGAGATCTGTACACTGACCGGTTTTCTCTCAGGGGGAGATCTGTACACTGACCGATGTCTCTCAGTGGGAGATCTGTACACTGATCGGTGTCTCGCAGGGGGAGATCTGTACACTGACCGATGTCTGTCAGTGGGAGATCTGTACACTGACCGGTGTCTCTCAGGGGGGATCTGTACACTGACCGGTGTCTCTCAGTGGGAGATCTGTACACTGACCGGTGTCTCTCAGTGGGAGATCTGTACACTGACCGGTGTCTCTCAGGGGGAGATCTGTACACTGACCGGTGTCTCTCAGGGGAGATCTGTACACTGACCGGTGTCTCTCAGGGAGATCTGTACACTGACCGGTGTCTCTCAGGGGGAGATCTGTACACTGACCGGTGTCTCTCAAGGGGAGATCTGTACACTGACCGGTCGTCTCTCAGTGGGAGATCTGTACACTGACCGGTGTCTCTCAGGGAGAGATCTGTACACTGACCCGGTGTCTCTCAGTGGGAGATCTGTACACTGACCAGTGTCTCTGAGGGGGAGATCTGTACACTGACCGGTGTCTCTCAGTGGGAGATCATGTACACTGACCGGTGTCTCTCAGTGGGAGATCTGTACACTGACCGGTGTCTGTCAGAGAGATCTGTACACTGACCGGTGTCCTCTCAGGGGGAGATCTGTACACTGACCGGTGTCACTCAGTGGGAGATCTGTACACTGACCGGTGTCTCTCAGGGGGAGATCTGTACACTGACCGGTGTCACTCACGGGGGAGATATGTACACTGACCGGTGTCTCTCACGGAGATCTGTTACACAGACCTGTGTCCTCTCAGGGGGAGATCTGTACACTGACAGGTGTCTCTCAGTGGGAGATCTGTAGACTGACCGGTGTCTCTCAGAGGGAGATCTGTACACTGACCGGTGTCTCTCAGGGGGAGATCGGTATACTGACCGGTGTCTCTCAGGAAATCTGTACACTGACCGGTGTCGCTCTGTGGGAGATCTGTAAACTGACCGGTGGTCTCTCAGGGGGAGATCTATACACTGACCGGTGTCTCTCAGTGGGAGATCTGTACACTGACCGGTGTGTCTCAGTGGGAGATCTGTACACTGACCCGGTGTCTCTCAGAGGGGATCTGTACACTGACCGGTGACTCTCAGTGGGAGATCTGTACACTGACCGGTGTCTCTCAGTGGGAGATCTGAACTCTGACCGGTGTCTCTCAGTGGGAGATCTGTACACTGACCGGTGTCTCTCAGGGGGAGATCTGTACACTGACCGGTGTCTCTCTGGGAGAGATCTGTACACTGACCGGTGTCTCTCAGGGGGAGATCTGTACACTGACCGGTGTCTCTCAGGGGGAGATCTGTACACTGACCGGTGACTGTCAGTGGGAGATCTGTACACTGACCGGTGTCTCTCAGAGGGGATCTGTACACTGACCGGTGACTCTCAGTGGGAGATCTGTACACTGACCGGTGTCTCTCAGTGCGAGATCTGTACACTGACCGGTATCTCTCAGGGGGAGATCTGTACTCTGACCGGTGACCTCTCAGTGGGAGAACTGTATACTGACCGGTGACTCTCAGTGGGAGATCTGCACACTGAGCGGTGTCTCTCAGGGGGATATCTGTACACTGACCGGTGTCTCTCAGGAGGAGATCTGTACACTGACCGGTGTCCTCTCAGGGGAGATCTGTACACTGACCTGCGTCTCTCAGTGGGAGATCTGTACACTGACCCAGTGTGTCTCAGTGGGAGATTGTACACTGACCAGTGTCTCTCAGTGGGAGATCTGTACAGTGACCGGTGTCTCTCAGTGGGAAGATTTGTACACTGACCGGTGTCTCTCAGTGGAGATCCGTACACTGACCGGTGCCTCTCAGGGGGCGATCCGTACACTGACCGGTGTCTCTCTGTGGGAGATCTGTAAACTGACCGGTGTATCTCAGGGGGAGATCTATACACTGACCGGTGTCTCTCAGTGGGAGATCTGTACACTGACCGGTGTGTCTCAGTGGAGATCTGTACACTGACCGGTGTCTCTCAGAGGGGATCTGTACACTGACCGGTGACTCTCAGTGGAGAGATCTGTACACTGACCGTGTCTCTCAGTGGGAGATCTGAACTCTGACCGGTGTCTCTCAGTGGGAGATCTGTACACTGACCGGTGTCTCTCAGGGGGAGATCTGTACACTGACCGGTGTCTCTCTGGGAGAGATCTGTACACTGACCGGTGTCTCTCAGGGGGAGATCTGTACACTGACCGGTGTCTTCTCAGGGGAGATCTGTACACTGACCGGTGACTCTCAGTGGGAGATCTGTACACTGACCGGTGTCTCTCTGAGGGGATCTGTACACTGACCTGTGACTCTCAGTGGGAGATCTGTACACTGACCGGTGTCTCTCAGGGCGAGATCTGTACACTGACCGGTATCTCTCAGGGGGAGATCTGTACTCTGACCGGTGCCTCTCAGGGGGAGATCTGTACACTGACCGGTGTCTCTCAGTGGGAGATTTGTACACTGACCAGTGTCTCTCAGTGGGAGATTCTGTACAGTGACCGGTGTCTCTCAGTGGGAGATCTGTACACTGACCGGTGTCTCTCAGTGGGAGATCCGTACACTGACCGGTGCCTCTCAGGGGGAGATCCGTACACTGACCGGTGTCACTCAGGGGGAGATCCGTACACTGACCGGTGTCTCTCAGGGGGAGATCGGTACACTGACCGATGTCTCTCAGTGGGAGATCTGTACACCTAACCGGTGTCTCTCAGTGGGAGATCTGTACACTGACCGGTGTCTCTCAGGGGGATATCTGTACACTGACCGGTGTCTCTCAGGGGGAGATCTGTACACTGACCGGTGTCTCTCAGGGGGAGATCTGTACACTGACCGGTGTCTCGCAGGGGGAGATCTGTACACTGACCGGTTTCTCTCAGTGGGAGATCTGTACACTGACCAGTGTCTCTCAGGGAGATCTGTACACTGACCGGTGTCCTCTCAGGGGGAGATCTGTACACTGACCGGTGTCTCTCAGGGGGAGATCTGTACACTGACCAGTGTCTCTCAGGGGGAGATCTGTACACTGACCTGCGTCTCTCAGTGGGAGATCTGTACACTGACCAGTGTGATCTCAGTGGGAGATTTGTACACTGACCAGTGTCTCTGTGGGAGATCTGTACAGTGACCGGTGTCTCTCAGTGGGAGATCTGTACACTGACCGGTGTCTCTCAGTGGGAGATCCGTACACTGACCGGTGCCTCTCAGGGGGAGATCCGTACACTGACCGGTGTCACTCAAGGGGGAGATCCGTACACTGACCGGTGTCTCTCAGGGGGAGATCTGTACACTGACCGATGTCTCTCAGTGGGAGATCTGTACACTAACCGGTGTCTCTCAGTGGGAGATATGTACAACTGACCGGTGTCTCTCAGGGGGATATCTGTACACCGACACGGTGTCTCTCAGGGGAGATCTGTACACTGACGCGTGTCTCTCAGGGGGAGATCTGTATACTGACCGGTGTCTCGCAGGGGGAGATCTGTACACTGACCGGTTTCTCTCAGTGGGAGATCTGTACACTGACCAGTGTCTCTCAGGGAGATCTGTACACTGACCGGTGTCTCTCAGGGGGAGATCTGTACACTGACCCGGTGTCTGCTCACGGGGAGATCTGTACACTGACCGGTGTCTCTCAGTGGGGATATCTGTACACTGACCGGTTTCTCTCAGGGGGAGATCTGAACACTGACCGGTGTCTCTCAGTGGTAGATCTGTACACTGACCGCTGTCTCTCAGTGGGAGATCTGTACACTGACCAGTGTCTCTCAGTGGGAGATCTGTACACTGACGATTTCTCTCAGGGGGAGATCTGTACACTGACCGATGTCCTCTCAGTGGGAGATCTGTACACTGACCAGGTTTTCTCAGGGGGAGATCTGTACACTGACCCGATGTCTCTCAGTGGGGAGATCTGTACACTGACCGGTGTCTCTCAGTGGGAGATCTGTACACTGACCAGGTCTCTCAGTGGGAGATCTGTTACACTGACCGGTTGTCCTCTCAGTGGGAGATCTGTACACTGACCGGTGTCTCTCAGGGGGAGATCTGTGCACTGACCGGCTGTCTCTCTGTGAGATCTGTACACTGACCGGTGTCTCTCAGTGAGATATGTACACTGACCGGTGTCTCTCAGTGGGAGATCTGTACACTGACAGGTGTCTCTCAGGGGGAGATCTGAACACTGACCGGTGTCTCTCAGGGAGATCTGTACACTGACCGGTGTCTCTCAGGGAGAGATCTGTACACCTGACCGGTGTCTCTCAGGGGGAGATCTTTGTACACTGACCAGTGTCCTCTCAGTGGGAGATCTGTACACTGACCGGTGTCTCTCAGGGGGAGATCTGTACACTGACCGGTGTCTCTCAGGGGGAGATCTGTACACTGACCAGTGTCTCTCAGTCGGAGATCTGTACACTGACCGGTGTCCCTCTCAGTCGGAGATCTGTTACACTGACCGGTGTCTCTCAGTGGGAGATCTGTACACTGACCATTGTCTCTCAGTGGGAGATCTGTACACTGACCGGTTTCTCTCAGGGGGAGATCTGTACACTGACCGGTGTCTCTCAGTGTGAGATCTGTACACTGACCGGTGTCTCTCAGGGGGAGATCTGTACACTGACCGGGTGTCTCTCAGGGGGGAGATCTGTACACTGACCGGTGTCTCTCAGGGGAGATCTGTACACTGAACGGTGGTCTCGCAGGGGGAGATCTGTACACTGACCGGTTTCTCTCAGTGGGAGATCTGTACACTGAACCGGTGTCTCTCAGGGGGAGATCTGTACACTGACCGGTGTCTCTCAGGGAGATCTGTACACTGATCGGTGTCTCTCAGGGGAGATCTGTACACTGTACGGTGTCTCTCAGGGGGAGATCTGTACACTGACCGGTGTCTCTCAGGGGGAGATCTGTACACTGACCGGTGTCTCCTCAGGGGGATATCTGTACACTGACCGGTGTCTCTCAGGGGGAGATCTGTACACTGACCGGTGTCTCTCAGTGGGAGATCTGTACACTGACCGCTGTCTCTCAGTGGGAGATCTGTACACTGACCAGTGTCTCTCAGTGGGAGATCTGTACACTGACCGGTTTTCTCTCAGGGGGAGATCTGTACACTGACCGATGTCTCTCAGTGGGAGATCTGTACACTGATCGGGTTTCTCTCAGGGGAGATCTGTACACTGACCGATGTCTCTCAGTGGGAGATCTGTACACTGACCGGTGTCCTCTCGAGGGGGATCTGTACACTGACCGGTGTCTCTCAGTGGAGATCTGTACACTGACCGGTGCCTCTCAGGGGAGATCTGTACACTGACCGGTGTCTCCAGGGGGAGATCTGTACACTGACCGGTGTCCTCTCAGGGAGATCTGTACACTGACCGGTGTCTCTCAGGGGAGATCTGTACACTGACCGGTGTCTCTCAAGGGGAGATCTGTACACTGACCGTGTCTCTCAGTGGGACGATCTGTACACTGACCCGGTGGTCTCTCAGGGAGAGATCTGTACACTGACCGGTGTCTCTCAGTGGGAGATCTGTACACTGACCAGTGTCCTCTCAGGGGGAGATCTGTACACTGACCGGTGTCCTCTCAGTGGGAGATCTGTACACTGACCGGTGTCTCTCAGTGGGAGATCTGTACACTGGCCGGTGTCTGTCAGACGAGATCTGTACACTGACCGGTGTCTCTCAGTGGGAGATCTGTAGACGTGACCGTGTCTCTCAGAGGGAGATCTGTACACTGACCGGTGTCTCTCAGGGGGAGATCCGGTATACTGAACCGGTGTCTCTCAGGGAGATCTGTACACTGACCGGTGTCCTCTCTGTGGGAGATCTGTAAACTGACCGGTGTCTCTCAGGGGGAGATCTATACACTGACCGGTGTCTCTCAGTGGGAGATCTGTACACTGACCGGTGTGTCTCAGTGGGAGATCTGTACACTGACCAGTGTCTCTCAGTGGGAGATCTGTACAGTGACCGGTGTCTCTCAGTGGGAGATCTGTACACTGACCGGTGTCTCCTCAGTGGGAGATCCGTACACTGACCGGTGCCTCTCAGGGGGAGATCCGTACACTGACCGGTGTCACTCAGGGGAGATCCGTACACTGACGCGGTGTCTCTCAGGGGGAGATCTGTACACTGACCCGATTGTCCTCTCAGTGGGAGATCTGTACACTAACCGGTGTCTCTCAGTGGGAGATCTGTACACTGACCGGTGTCTCTCAGGGGGATATCTGTACACCTGACCGGTGTCTCTCAGGGGGAGATCTGTACACTGACCGTGTCTCTCAGGGGGGAGATCTGTACACTGACCGGTGTCCTCGCAGGGGGAGATCTGTACACTGACCGGTTTCTCTCAGTGGGAGATCTGTGCACTGACCCAGTGTCTCTCAGGGAGATCTGCACACTGATCGGTGTCCTCTCAGGGGGAGATCTGTACACTGACCGGTGTCTCTCAGGGGGAGATCTGTACACTGACCGGTGTCCTCTCAGGGGGAGATCTTACACTGACCGGTGTCTCTCAGTGGTAGATCTGTACACTGACCGCTGTCTCTCAGTGGGAGATCTGTACACTGACCCAGTGTCTCTCAGTGGGAGATCTGTACACTGACCGATTTCTCTCAGGGGAGATCTGTACACTGACCGATGTCCCTCTGTGGGAGATCTGTACACTGACCGGTTTTTTCTCAGGGTGAGATCTGTACACTGACCGATGTCTCTCAGTGGGAGATCTGTACACTGACCCGGTTTCTCGTCAGTGGGGATCTGTACACTGACCGGTGTCTCTCAGTGGGAGATCTGTACACTGACCGGTGTCTCTCAGTGGGAGATCTGTACACTGACCGGTGTCTCTCAGGGGGAGATCTGTACACTGACGCGGTGTCTCTCAGGGGAGATCTGTATACTGACCCGGTGTCACTCAGGGAGATCTGTACACTGACACCCGGTGTCTCTCAGGGGGAGATCTGTAC